>NC_064631.1:729407958-729708458 GCF_023864275.1 Schistocerca cancellata
TTTCTGTCACCTTGGTAATAACAGTTCGGTTCAACACTATTTTAGCGAGAGATTTCTTGGCCGGCCATCTGCCTCTGAACACCGCATGCGTCTGAGTTCTCTGGGACCCGTTTGCTGCCTACCGGCGGGGGCTGAGGCACTGCACTGCCTCGCCTTCTGCCGACAACGTCTGCTCCACTCCTCACTCTGGACGGTGGAACATGCATTAATGTTGATGAGTGGTGACCCATAAAATCTGGCTACGATTTGTGTTTCACACTCGATAGCAACGGAGGCACAAAACCGTTTTTATTTGATGAGTATTTTATTACACTAGTATGCAATACATAAATGTGGCACAGAAATAATTTCATTGTTCCTGATCCAGTGTGTTTTAATTAAAGCATCACATCCTGTTCTTTTTCCTTTCATATGAGATTCTTCAAATAATTTATTTTTGTCATGGATTCACATGTGTTAGGTAAGGCACAAGGAGTAAATGCAATGCAATGTATTTGGTTTTCTTTCTTTGATTCCCTATGGTAAATGGATGCGAAACATTGTGTCAATATCTTTCAGAACCCACTCTATAGCTACTCAGGCAAATTTCTGGTTTTGAGGTCCATACCTTATTTAATGGAGACGTGAACGCGGTTCAGAAGTCATATTTAAAATATTCAATTGGATTTAAGGCGACAAAATTACCCATATTTGAAGGTACCCAGAGAAGAAGTAAGTTGCTAGAGCCGCTGTTAACAAATGTCTGCAGATAATTCCTAATTGCTACTGTGGAAATTTAGCATACAGGCCTTATAGTAATCAAGAAGTTCATTTCCTTCATACTTATCACCCTGGCATGTGAGTCTTAAGTGAAGAAAAATATTGAAATTCGTATCATTGACGGTCGATTCGAATTTCTTCAGAGACGCTTGTATTGTCAAGCAGCTTGGCAGTCAGAATGCCGAGATCTATGACCATTAACACAACTTGCTGTGTGGAGCTACCAAGAGGACTTGATGTGTAAAGGTTTTCTTCCGATTTCGTTACAGAATTTTTTCTGAAAATTCGCAGCACCATAAAATATATCAGAAAAAAAGGTCGCACACGCTGATCCCTGCCACAGTTAGAACTGACGACTCACTGAGCCGACGTGACACGAGATACAGGTGGGGCACGGGGCTATGAACACACTGCTGCCAGCACGCCACTCTCCTGGTATTGGTCGCTCAGCCTTATAAAGCATGGTGAACGATAATAGAAGCTATCACTTACGTGAAGAATAGCATTTCTTTAGCCAAAAAATTGAATTTTCTGTCTCAGTGTCTAGGGGTTATATACCTCGAGTTATTCAAATGGAAAGGGAATATCAAGCGAATTTAGTGAGTCAGTTCAGTACCGTACGTGGAAGTGATTGCACTGTCACAGTATTGCCAAATTTTTGTGACTATGTTGCCAATTCCCAGTTGTGCTAGGAACAGCTCTGTAGCGGTATGCGAGGAGAATCCCGTGCTCATGTCACAGGACGATACGGAGAGGAGGCGCAGGGTTTGGTTAATATGCAGCGTTTGCTCCTATCAGTCACGTGAAACATTCAGGTGTATAAACTTCCATCACGATTATGGTTTCCCACAAAATATATACCAATAAAACACTTACCCTGTTACTTTATGACAAAAGATTATTTCAGTACAATAAAAAGTATTTGGAAATCAACTTTGTCCAACTGACACTCAAAGTAAGATAAACACTTTGCACCTCGAAATCGATGGCATCTATGTGCAGTCCTGTGATCATACAAGTAGAATTTCATGAATTGCACGAGAATGTAGAAAAATATTGGTGGGAATGGGAGCTATAAGAAACACAGTTAACTAATTATACTGTGCCAAGTAATAATCAATACATTTGAAAATTAAGAAGAGAAGAAACTAAAAATTATACCCATTAAGACAGAAACTAAAGTGCAGATGTGGGGACTGTGCAGATCTACGCTTTTTCGTCTTCAGACCTATACAAATAATGTATACTAACCAGCGTATTCATTGCTTTCGTACTGTTTCCCTCTTGTGTAGTCTTCAAATAATGAACTGGATCCACACCCATGAGTCTGGTTGTCTATTTGTATCCTTTCATCTACTATCTTTGTGTGTTATTGCTCGGTGTTCAAAAAGCAAAATCTAATGCCTCCTTCCAAGAGGTATTAGAACGAGGTCCCAAGAAAGCTAACGAAGTATAATCAAAATACATTGAGACGCCAACTTGTCCGTCGTCGTGGTGTTACGTTGACAGAAATAGTTGGGTGCTATTGCCTGCACCACCGGCATCCCATTGCTGTCTTCTCTTACTGAGATTTTCATATTACCCTGAACACAAGACGCCGAGATAAATGTGTATATTCTCCGTGACGAAACATCCCACATTCCTTCCATCCTGATCCATTCGTTACATGCATCGGCAGCAATCAGTGATAGGAAAGTTGTTGTGAGATGACGAATAACACTAACGAAGGTAGAAGTAACAAATCAGTAATCAAGGATATTTACCGCATTACAGACAATTGTTAACGATTAACAAAATAACCAAGAAAGACTGAGTGTTTAATTGGCGCACTGCATAGGTGTTCTTATCACTTTGTTACTGAATTCTGTTCTGGTTGTTTGCAGAGGGGAAAAAGAGAGAACCCAGTAGCCATACATATCGCTAGTGCAACGAGATATTACCTGTCAATTATCCATGCTTTACATCATGAGACGAACATGGCGTCACCGAGCTGATATCTGAAATACATCCCTGTTTTCTCTCTCTGTCTCTTTTTCTCTCTTTTTATTTTTATTTCTATTTTTTGAGGAAAGCACCAAGAAGCGCTAGTAATAGGCAAGTAGGTATATAATCTATTTACAGTTATTTTCATCGGGTTATATAATGCAAAAATGCATCTTTTAAGTGTATTATTGCGTAATTCCAATTATTGATAGTATATTCGTGAGCTTGCGCGCATTCAGTGGGGTGAAGCCTATCACAGAAGCAAGCAAAACACAAATTTTTCTTGCACCATGCGGGCAACACACAAACGAAATCTCGCTGCACTGTCGCATTGTCTGATACATTGCTCGGAAAAAAATATCTGATTCATGTTGCCAAATACAGCTATATCAGGTATCTACGTGGATGCGTACCAAGTGTATAAAAGTGTATCTTGAAATACACAGAAAGGCACAAAGGGGTATTCTACTGATACATAGCCATGAACGAGATTGTAACTGGGGTCGACAGCATCGTCGTCTACCACCTTGACAACTCGAACAGTGCACGGCCAGTTACTTACGTTTACTGGTATCAAAGCTACAGCATGAAAGCACAAAAATGTTAATAACCCCAAGATCATTAACTTTGGAACCCATAGTAAAGTAAATCAGTCATCAGTTAGAAGATTGGTTTGAACACTAGAGTGCTTTAATAGGCACGGTCCTCTTGGAGGTGGTATACTGTTGCTTTCCTCCGACCTTTGAGTTGACTTGCCTAAACAGTTAATAGGAAAACCTACACTTTAACGTGGCTTCCGGACCACAGTGCAACCCGGCATTTTTCACATCAACAAACACTGCCCGAGGGTAAATAAGTGTAAAATGTGAGATAAAATTCGTGGAACTGTGCAGGTATCGAACCCGAGACCTTAGTACACGTAGACTAACTATTTATCACTTTGCCGCCATTCAGCCACCTCTATTGCTTCCGCTTGGCATTAAAATTAAGGATCTCTTGTTTGTGCCTGCGTTGATACTTGCGCGTCCCTGCACCAAAGTAAAGAGAATTGAATTGAATGTAGTGCCTTCCAGTTGGCATAAACAGAAAAGGAGAAATATTAAACAACATAAATGGAGATGGTTCAGATGGCTCTGAACACTATGGGACTTAGCTTCTGAGGTCATCAGTCTCCTAGAACTTAGAACTACTTAAACCTAACTAACCTAAGGACATCACACACATCCATGCCCGAGTCAGGATTCGAACCGGCGATCGTAGCGGTCACGTGGTTCCAAACTGAAGCGCTTAGAACCGCACGGCCACACCGCCGGCAAACAATATAAATGGTCTCTCTTTGATGCCTCAGTCTTCATTGCCATTGTGCGTCTTATGAGACAAAACGTACACTGGAAGGCCATATTGTTTTATTTAAATGATTACAAAATCGGGTAAAACAAACAGTGGGATTGCCAGTAACAGCACATTACTGTTGTCAGTATGATGTTGCACTGCACAGGGCCTGTAATGATAAAGGGCCCGTTTAGATCAGGCATGTTGTATACAGAAATAGAAGAGAGAGCACCACTAAATTCTACAATCCATATGCATTGCATACACACAGAAATTACTGTTACTGTCTACTTATGGAGCCCAATGGGTTAATTGCGTATTTTCCGGTGAGAAAGAGCACTGACAAATAGACGTCACTACATTAGGTTACTTAAACTGGTGTCACTCTGAGCTCGAATTTATGGTCAGCGACTAAGTGTTAGGTCAATGGGTCGGTGCGGGTTTTGCAACTGTGTAATACTATCCCACATTACAGAAGCGAATATTACATTTGAGATAGTATTGGGAAAATTTTGACTTGGACAGCTTAGAATGAAAATCTTTCCATTTATTGCAAAGGAAAATAATTGATCTTCTAAAACATTCTCTGTCATACACGACTTGAAACAGGTCACGTCGACCAAATCATATGGAAGAACTGACAGCGATGTATATCGGAAGGCACCTTGGCTTTTGGTTTGGCAGTATTCGACAGCCAGTTCTAGGCACAAATAAATGAAGAAAGACAGCGCGTTTTTGTTATCAAGTGACGTCTTCATCAATTACTTCAGTATTAATGTAATCTACGAGTAATTGTTGATTTTTATGTTAACATGAAAAGAATTCCGTAGACAAGGAAAGAACCTGTTTTTGGGCAACTACTTCTACAATGACCAAAAGGCATTAAATTATCTTCAAGTAAATGTGTTCAAGAAGCGGTATGAACTAAATGATAGTAATAATGACGGAAATAATCCAATTATCCGGTAACTTCACACTTCACAGTGAATTTTCTCGAACTAAGATTGTATTTGAACTCGCGACGTTTTGTCTACAGTGCACTACATTTATCGTTACACTACTAGCTGAACCGTAACTACAGCATCTCCAGCAGTCGAACACAATCCCTCCAGAACTTCCGCATTCCACAGTGTTGTGAGATAATGCATAAGGCCGGATGTAGACTTCTGAGAGACAGACACTTACAGCTTTTCTTTTGCACTGCACGTCGTTTCCAACAAACACATAGCGCAATAGAGTAGCTCTAGTGGGAAGGAACACTACCTATTTAAATTTTTGCATCCTACACTGCTGGCAGTTCTGTGTAGGTGGAAGTTACGTGATTGTATTTCAGTGATTTCAAAATAGTGTCGAAGGTATGCAATGGGTAGCCGAGGCAGCTAGTTCATGGTGATTCGGTCAAAAAGTAAATCAATGTACTGAACATGCTGCAAACCACTACAGGGAGCCTGTGTGTCAGAATTCTTATCCAGTGTGGCGCAATGGCATTACAATAGAAAAATGTGCCAAAGAGAAGAGGATATGGTGGTCTGTTGGATTGCTGATAGTTTCACAAACACGTGGTCTGGGTTCGATTCCAACTTCTGCCGATGATTTTTGATAGGGGAAACAGATTCTATTTCCTACTGGCTACGCCAAGTGAAGAACATATAATGTCATTGTGGTCTGAGATTCACATAAAACATGATATTCCTTCTCTATCAAGTAGACATTAGGTTGAACCACAATAAAGTCAGGAGTGGCGACATGTAGAAACTCCATCACCAGTAACCTTTTTACACTAGTTATTTATTTATAGTGACGAAATAAACACTACGTAGGGTTACAGGACACTTATTCCATCTTTTATTTGAGCTTCTGCATGTCGATAAAATTGGTTCTCAACTGGGAATGCAACTCAGACCGCTCTTAACGCGGAATTTGATCCCTTCTTGACAAAACAGCTCGATTACAATTTGTTGTTTGTTCAAAACTACACATTCCTCAACATCTCCACATATTGCGCGTGAATGGGTTGGAATCCTGGCCCGGCCCTAAAGTTTGCATTATATGTTATCAAGCTCTAGCATGAGAACACCTATGTGCCGGTGGATAATAATTTTGATTTTTAATGTATTTTCATTCGTTGTCAACACTAACGATATTTGACGTTTTTGACTCCCAGTGAGACACGGAACTAATTGCGAGATCACTGTAAATTTAAGGATGTTATTTCGAGCTGCTGGGGGAGAAAAATTCGGTAGCTGACGTCTCTTTGTGTGCAGTCAACAACGAAATGCGTGGGGTTCGATTACCAGTCAGCACTGAACTCTTCGTCATATTTCCAGTTCTAACATGCTCACATGTCGCTGCTGGTGTTAAAAACCCATATTTAACGTTCTTTTTCTCTAGAATAGATCAGCGATAGGTGCCAGGTTGGAATCTTGGGAAGTAAAAAATTAAGGTTTCGTCTCGTCATTTCAGTTAAAACATGTTGCTACTGCCGAGAAAATCCAATATGGCACAGTTGATTGTGCTTCGATAACAATCTGATTAAGTTCTGGGTTCGAATACCTGTCCAACACAAAGATTTACCTCAAGACATTTCAAGTAAACTACTTGTGAAGTAGCAATATTTGACATCTCTCGTAGTGTAGCTCTTCAGGCTTTCCTGGCGATCTAATGACTTCTTGGGTTGTCGTGTGATCTGCCGGATATCAGCGTCGTACTTGCACGATATTTCGGTCACGTAGCTCGTGACCTTCATCAGGTGCGACCTGAGACTGCCCGTCGAGCTGCTGCTTACATCTAATACTTTCCCCTCTTTGGGGAAGTGTGAGGGGGAGTTTGTAGCCTGTCGGCTTTTACTCCCCTGTGTACTTGTGTGTGTGATTATTTCTGTACTTTTTTGATGTCTGTGAGATGTGATGTTTGTTCTGTGTGTGTCTGGTACTTGCCTGAGGTTTGGCGAGATAATTGTAGTATTTTGGGTAGGAGTAGGATTTGGGGATGGGTTTTGGGATTTTTCTCTTCGACTTAGTCGTCGAAGATCGTCATGGGGCGATTGTGTTTATCGCGGGACATGTCATACCGACCTAGGGAGTGGATGAGGGCGTTTCGAGACCTGGAGGTACCTTCATAGAAGGCCCTTGCCAGGTCTTGGAAACGCTCTCTCAGGAGTGGGATTTCCGCAGCGGCATGTAAATCGTCAATAGGGAATCCAAGGGGTAAACGCAGTGCCCTCCTGAGGGCGCGGTTCTGCAGCCTCTGGAGAGTGTCCAGGTGCTGCTTCGCCGCGTATCCCCAGACAGGACACGCGTATTCCATGACTGGCCGGATCAGGGCCTGGTATACGTTCACTCCTACTGAGAAGGAAAGGGAGCTGGTTGAGTTGAGGATTGGGTACAGGATGGACATTCTGGCGCAGACCTTCCTATGGACTTCGTCTATGTGGGGTTTCCACGTAAGACGAGAGTCCAAGGTTACGCCAAGATACTTGGCGGTTCTGCGCCAGGGGAGTTGGGTTCCGTTTAGGTGAAGGTGAAGGGGGGGGGGGGGGGGGCGTTGAGGAGGTTCGCGCCTTCCGAGCCTACGGGTAATCAGCATCGCCTGCGTCTTTTCAGAATTGATGGTGATTCGCCAGCGACGGGCCCAAGTTTCTGTGTCATCTAAAACCCTTTGTAACCTACGGATGACCAGGTCCTTGTTCGCGTTTCTTGTGTAGAAGGCTGTATCGTCAGCGTACTGAGCGGTGTGCACCAGGGGGGCCGTTGGAGTGTCCGCAGTGTACAGACTGTACAAAACGGGCCCCAGGACCGATCCCTGTGGCACCCCAGCACGAATACGCCTCTTGGTGGAGGTGGCTGTTTCTACTTTGACAGAGAAAGTTCTGTTCGAGAGATAGCTTTTGATCTGCTTAACTATTCTCCCGGGGAACCCTTGAGTGTACAACTTGTAGAGTAGCCCTCTATGCCATACCGAGTCAAAGGCTTTGGCTACGTCTAGTAGCACTATCCCGCAGTAGCCTCTGTGGTTGAAGCCCTCTGTGGCTGCTTCAACCACTCTCATGATCTGTTGTGGGGCAGAGTGGTTCTGCCGGAATCCGAATTGGAAATCCGGCAGAATTTGCTCTCTGGTGATATGCTCTTGTATGGGTCTTAGCAGGAGGCGCTCATAATCTTGCTGAGAGTTGGCAAGAGGCTAATCGGCCTGTAGTGCTGCGGGAATAGAGGGTCTTTCCCTGGTTTGTGTATCGCGACCACTTCCGCGTGTTTCCAGCAAGCTGGGAACTCGCGGGTACGAGTAATCTCGTTGAAGACGTTCGCGAGGTGTTCGATCGCCGTGGGTGGGAGGTTTTTGACAAACTGGTTGGTGACATTGTCATGTCCTGGCGCCTTTTTGGAGGGGAGGGACCTAATTACTTTTGCCACGTCTTCAGGGGCAAAAACTGTGGGTTCGTCTTCTGGGTCCTCCTCAGCATTGAGGAAGACGGCCAATTGACGACGGACCACTCTCTCATGCTCATCATCCTGGGGTTCAGCCGCTTGGAACTGCTTCTCGAAAGTGTCGGCGAGGGCGTTGGCCTTTTCAGCATGGCTGTAGGCCATACCCTGTTCGCCGTGCAGTGGCGGCATCCTAGCGCGTCTTTTTGTAAACTGTTTGGTCGCTTGCCATAGTGTATGATCGTCTACTTTGAGAGCTGTGAGGCGGTTTTGCCATTGCTGGTTTCTGTGCTCATTGAGCGCTACCTTCAGTTCTCTCTGTAGACGATTGAGCAGCCTCCTTGTGGCCTGGTTTCTGGTTATCTTCCACTCTTTTGCCACTCTGTTCTTATGTCGGATTTGAGCTAGCAAGTGTTCCGGGAGCTGTATTTGCACTGCCCGTCGAGTGGACCTGGTGCAGTATTTATGCCTATGGCCTTCCCCCTCCACCAACGGCTGCAGGCGCTTCCTCTGTGGTCCGCGCCCGTTCCCTGCGACCTGCTGGATCGTTGCTGCTCCGTTTTCCGTCCGCTGCGGTTCTGGGTGTTCCCTCTGCGGTCCGCGCCCACAAAACCCGCTCCTGGGGGTTTCATCTACGGTCTGGGGTACCAAGCGTTCCCCCTGCGGTCCGCGCCCGCTCACCACGACCTGTTGGAGCGTTGCCGCTCCGTTTTTCGTCCGCTGCGGCTCTGGATGTTCCCTCTGCAGTCCGCGCCCACCAGTCCCACTTCTGGGTGTTCCATCTTCGGTCTGGTGCGCCTGGCAGTCCGTCAGGGGCTCGTTTTCCATCTCCATGTCTCTGGTTCTTCTGTTTGTGTAGTGTTGCAGCTGGCCCCATTGCTCCTTTAACAATTCCAGAGCCGGATCCCAGGCTCTGCTTAGCTGGTATCCTGTGTCACGGTTCATAAGATCGTCAGCCATTTTCATTTCTAACGATTCTCTTACAACACAGTTATAAAATCTCAGTGTTTGTGCTAGAATCTTGGTATCCTCATACTTCATGGCATGATATAGTTCTAGAAAGTGTTCAGCTATGGCTGACTTAGTCACCTGCCTTAATCTAGTGTGCCTCTGATGTTCTTTGCACCTCATCTCCAGAGTTTTTGTCATCTGGCCAATGTAGGACATGCCACATTGACAAGGTATATTGTAAATCCCTGGTTTTCGTAACCCCAGGTCGTCTTTGACACTCCCCAGCAGTCCCCCGATCATGTTGGATGGATAGAAAACACACTTGATATTGTGTTTACGAAGGATCCTACTGATTCTGGCAGAAATAGAGCCAGCATAGGGCAGATATGCCACCTTCTTTGCTTCATCTTGGTCTTCTTCAGAAACCTGTGGTATAGTGGCTGGTTGGAGTGTCCTCTCAATTTGTCTGTCCATGTATCCATTCTTGGAGGAAACTGTTTTGAGACGTTCTATCTCCATAGGTACATTCTCTTGGTCTAACAGGGCACGTGCTCTGTGGACCATAGTCTTCAGAACCCCATTCTTCTGTGCAGGGTGGTGACAGCTGCTGGCCTGCAGATATAAATCAGTGTGTGTTGGTTTTCGGTACACACTGCGGCCAATTGATCCATCTGCTTTCCTCTGGACTAGTACATCCAGAAATGGCAGCTGGCCATTCTTCTCCAGTTCCATGGTGAACTTGATATTATGGTGGCATGAGTTAAGATGTTCAAGAAACTCATTGAGCCTGTCCATCCCATGTGGCCAGATCACGATGGTGTCATCCACATACCTAAAGAAGCATGTGGGTTTAAATGTGGCTGTCTCCAATGCCCTCTCCTCAAAACTCTCCAGAAACATGTTGGCAACCTCAGGGGACAGTGGGCTGCCCATAGCTACACCTTCAGCTTGCTCGTAATATTGGTTTCTGTACGCGAAATACGTGGATGTCAGTGTATGACTGAACAGGTCCAACAGAGCACCGTCAAATTTCTCTGCAATCAGTTCTAGTGAGTCCTTCTGTAGGACCCTGGTGAACAGCGATACCACATCAAAACTAACCATGATGTCCGAATCTGTGATGTGCAGTTGCTTGAGGCGTTGCAGGAAATCTTCTGAGTTGCGGATGTGGTGAATACATTTCCCCACATATGGAGACAGGAAACCTTAAAAGTACTCGGCTGTTGTGTACGTAGGTGCCCCAATATTACTGACAATAGGACGTAGGGGCACGCCCTCCTTGTGTATTTTAGGCAGACCATACAGTCTAGGTGGCACTGGCGCTTTTTACCGTAGTTGTCTGATGATCTTATCGGGCATCCCTGTTTCGTTCAAGAGAGCACTAGTCTTCTTGGCCACCTTGTCCGTGGGGTTACACTCCAGAATTCTGTATGCAGGGTCCTCCAGAAGTTGGCGTACTTTCTCATCATAATCCACCCACTGCAAGATGACAGTGGAGTTCCCTTTTTCTGCTGGCAGTACCACAGTGCTGTTGTCTTCCCATAGTTTCTTGAGTGCAAGCCTCTCCTCGGTTGTGATGTTCGATTTCGGCGGTCTGGCCTTGGTGAGGGCCCTGCAGGTCTCTCGGTGGACTTCCTCTGTCACATTAGGTGGAAGTGTGGCTGCAACTTGCTCTACTGCACTGACGAAACCTAAAATTGGTATGTTTCTAGGGGTCGTAGCAAAGTTGAAACCCTTGCTGTGTACCTTTAAGGTAGTATCATCAAACTGTATGCCTCTCAGATTCGTCACAGTGTGTGTCTCTTCCATCTGCTGTGCTTTCTTACTCATGCGGTCAAACTTTGCAGATTGGCAAGATGAGGCATTCCTTCTAGCACACTCAGCTAAAGACCAGGAGGCACGGTCTACCAAATCCCAATCTTCTCTTGTTAAGGAGGCTGCCATGTACAGATGAATGTGTAACAGCTCCCTGGCCACAACATCTAACCTGTGGCGCATATCTCGAATCCTCTCTCTCACCAGTGCCATGCTGGCTCTGCGTTTTATCTTGTTCGCCGCTCTGGAGTTGATGTGATGTTTAATTCTGGCAAATACTGGTACCACTTCTCCATCTCGACACCTCAGCAAAAAACTGAGAGAACACAGCATCTTCCCTTTCTTCTGCCGTAGCTTGTCCAGCTTCTTGATATTCTGATAAATCTCCTACCCGTAGAGACTTTTGATGTAACTCTTCAGGCTTTCCCGGCGATCTAATGACATCTTGGGTTGTCAGGTGTTCTGCCGGATATCAGCGTCGTACTTGCACGATATTTCGGACACGTAGCTCGTGGTGCCCGGGCCCGTTCCCGTGCCCGTGGTCTAGGGGTAGCGTCTTTGATTCATAATCAAAACGTCTTCGGTCCCGGGTTCGATCCCCACCACTGCCTAAATTTTGATAAAAAATCAGCATTGGCGGCCGAAACATAAAAAGTCATCCTCATTCTGCCAACGGCCTTGTCAAAGAGGGCGAAGGAGCGAATAGAGGTTCAGGGCACTCTCTTGTCCTAGGGGTGGGTAATTGTCCCTAAAGGCGGAAGAATCACCAATGATCAACATGAGGATGCAGAAGGCAATCGAAACCACTGCATTAAAGACACGTAACGTGTATCCACAGGACATGTGGCCTGTATTTGAAGAAGTGTCATGATGATCTATCCAATGGCAGCAGATTCCGGAATAGTCCCCCATTCGGATCTCCGGGAGGGGACTGCCAAGGGGGAGGTTACCATGAGAAAAAGATTGAATAATCAACGTTCTACGGGTTGGGGCGTGGAGTGTCAGAAGCTTGAACGTGGTAGGGAAACTAGAAAATCTGAAAGGGGAAATGCAAAGGCTCAATCTAGATATAGTAGGGGTCAGTGAAGTGAAGTGGAAGGAAGACAAGGATTTCTGGTCAGATGAGTATCGGGTAATATCAACAGCAGCAGAAAATGGTATAACAGGTGTAGGATTCGTTATGAATAGGAAGGTAGGGCAGAGGGTGTGTTACTGTGAACAGTTCAGTGACCGGGTTGTTCTAATAAGATTCGACAGCAGACCAACACCGACAACGATAGTTCAGGTACACATGCCGACGTCGCAAGCTGAAGATGAACAGATAGAGAAAGTGTATGAGGATATTGAAAGGGTAATGCAGTACGTAAAGGGGGACGAAAATCTAATAGTCATGGGCGACTGGAATGGAGTTGTAGGGGAAGGAGTAGAAGAAAAGGTTACAGGAGAATATGGACTTGGGACAAGGAATGAAAGAGGAGAAAGACTAATTGAGTTCTGTAACAAGTTTCAGCTAGTAATAGCGAATACCCTACTCAAGAATCACAAGAGGAGGAGGTATACTTGGAAAAGGCCGGGAGATACGGGAAGATTTCAATTAGATTACATCATGGTCAGACAGAGATTCCGAAATCAGATACTGGATTGTAAGGCGTACCCAGGAACAGATATAGACTCAGATCACAATATAGTAGTGGTGAAGAGTAGGCTGAAGTTCAAGACATTAGTCAGGAAGAATCAATACGCAAACAAGTGGGATACAGAAGTAGTAAGGAATGACGAGATACGTTTGAAGTTCTCTAACGCTATAGATACAGAAATAAGGAATATCGCAGTAGGCAGTATAGTTGAAGAGGAATGGACATCTCTGGGAAGGGCCATCACAGAGGTTGAGAAGGAAAATACAGGTACAAAGAAGGTAGCTGCGAAGGAACCATGTGTAACAGAAGAAATACTTCAGTTGATTGATGAAAGGAGGAAGTACAAACATGTTCCGGGAAAATCAGGAATACAGAAATACAAGTCGCTGAGGAATGAAATAAATAGGAAGTGCAGGGAAGCTAAGACGAAATGGCTGCATGAAAAAATGTGAAGACATCGAAAAAGATATGATTGTCGGAAGGACAGACTCAGCATACAGGAAAGTCAAAACAACCTTTGGTGACATTAAAAGCAACGGTGGTAACATTAAGAGTGCAACGGGAATTCTACTGTTAAATGCAGAGGAGAGAGCAGATAGGTGGAAAGAATACACTGAAGGCCTCTATGAGGGTGAAGATTTGTCTGATGTGATAGAAGAAGCAACAGGAGTCGATTTAGAAGAGATAGGGTATCCAGTATTAGAATCGGAATTTAAAAGAGCTTTGGAGGACTTACGGTCAAATAAGGCAGAAGGGATAGATAACATTCCATCAGAATTTCTAAAATCATTGCGGGAAGTGGCAACAAAACGACTATTCACGTTGGTGTGTAGAATATATGAGTCTGGCGATATACCATCTGACTTTCGGAAAAGCAACCCCAGACCGTAGATGAAACCCCCAGGAGCGGGTTTGGTGGGCGCGGACCGCAGAGGGAACACCTAGAACCGCAGCGTACGGAAAACGGAGCAGCAACGCTCCAGCAGGCCACAGGGAATGGGCTCGGACCACAAAGGAAGCGCCTGCAGCCGTTGGTGGAGGGGAAAGGCCATAGGCATAAATACTGGACCAGGTCCACTCGAGGAGCAGTCTCAGGTTACACCTGATGAAAGTCACGAGCTACGTGACCGAAATATCGTGAAGGTACGACGCTAATATCCGGCAGAATACCCGACAACCCAAGATATCATAAGATCGCCGGGAAAGCCTGAAGAGTTACATCAAAAGTCTCTACGGGGAGGAGATTTATCAGAATATCAAGAAGCTGGACAAGCTACGGCAAAAGAAAGGGAAGATGCTGTGTTCTCTCAGTTTTTTGCTGAGGTGTCGAGATGGAGAAGTGGTACCAGTATTTGCCAGAAATAAACATCACATCAACTCCAGAGCGGCGAACAAGAAAAAACGCAGAGCCAGCATGGCACTGGTGAGAGAGAGGTTTCGAGATATGCGCCACAGGTTAGATGTTGTGGCCAGGGAGCTGTTACACATTCATCTGTGCATGGCAGCCTCCTTAACACGAGAGAATTGGGATTTGGTAGACCGTGCCTCCTGGTCTTTAGCTGAGTGTGCTAGAAGGAACGCTTCATCTTGCCAATCTGCAAAGTTTGACCGCATGAGTAGGAAAGAACAGCAGATGGAAGAGACACGCACTGTGACGAATCTGAGTGGCATACAGTTTGATGATACTACCTTAAAGGTACTCAGCAAGGGTCTCAACTTTGCTACGACGCCTAGAAACATACCCATTTCAGGTTTCGTCACTGCAGTAGAGCAAGTTGCAGCCACACTTCCACCTAATGTGGCAGAGGAAGTCCGCCGAGAGACCTGCAGGGCCCTCACCAAGGCCAAGCCGCCGAATCGAACATCACAACCGAGGAGAGGCTTGCATTCAAGAAACTACGGGAAGACAACAGCACTGTGGTACTGCCAGCAGACAAAGGGAACTCCACTGTCATCTTGCAGTGGGTGGATTATGATGAGAAAGTACGCCAACTTCTGGAGGACCCTGCATACAGAATTCTGGAGTGTGACCCCACGGACAAGGTGGCCAAGACTAGTGCTCTCTTGAACGAAACAGGGATACCCGATAAGATCATCAGACAACTACGGGAAAAAGCGCCAGTGCCACCTAGACTGTATGGTCTGCCTAAAATACACAAGGAGGGCGTGCCCCTACGTCCTATTGTCAGTAATATTGGGGCACCTACGTACACAACAGACAAGTACTTGTATGTGGATGACACCTTCGTGATCTGGCCACATGGGATGGACAGGCTCAATGAGTTTCTTGAACATCTTAACTCATGCCACCCTAATATCAAGTTCACCATGGAACTGGAGAAGAATGGCCAGCTGCCATTTCTGGATGTACTAGTCCAGAGGAAAGCAGATGGATCAATTGGCCGCAGTGTGTACCGAAAACCAACACACACTGATTTATATCTGCAGGCCAGCAGCTGTCACCACCCTGCACAGAAGAATGGGGTTCTGAAGACTATGGTCCACAGAGCATGTGCCCTGTCAGACCAAGAGAATCTACCTATAGAGATAGAACGTCTCAAAACAGTTTCCTCCAAGAATGGATACATGGACAGACAAATTGAGAGGACACTCCAACCAGCCACTATACCACAGGTTTCTGAAGAAGACCAAGATGAAGCAAAGAAGGTGGCATATCTGCCCTATGCTGGCTCTATTTCTGCCAGAATCAGTAGGATCCTCCGTAAACACAATATCAAGTGTGTTTTCTGTCCATCCAACAAGATCGGGGGACTGCTGGGGAGTGTCAAAGACGACCTGGGGTTTCGAAAACCAGGGATTTACAATATACCTTGTCAATGTGGCATGTCCTACATTGGCCAGACGACAAGATCTGTGGAGATCAGGTGCAAAGAACACCAGAGGCACACTAGATTAAGACAGATGACTAAGTCAGCCATTTCTGAACGCTGTCTAGAACTAGATCATGCCATGAAGTATGAGGATACCAAGATTCTAGCACAAACACCGAGATTTTGTAACTGTGTTATAAGAGATTCGTTAGAAATGAAAATGGCTGACGATCTTATGAACCGTGACACAGGGTACCAGCTAAGCAGAGCCTGGGATCCGGCTCTGGAATTGTTAAAGGAGCAATGGGGCCAGCTGCAACACTACACAAACAGAAGAACCAGAGACATGGAGATGGAAAACGAGCCCCTGACGGACTGCCAGGCGCACCAGTCCGAAGATGGAACACCCAAAAGTGTGATGGTGGGCGCGGACCGCAGAGGGAACATCCAGAGCTGCAGCGGACGAAAAACGGAGCGGCAACGCTCCAACAGGTCGTGGTGAGCGGGCGCGGACCGCAGGGGGAACGCTTGGTACCCTAGACCGTAGATGAAACCCCCAGGAGCGGGTTTTGTGGGCGCGGACCGCAGAGGGAACACCTAGAACCGCAGCGGACGGAAAACGGAGCAGCAACGCTCCAGCAGGCCACAGGGAACGGGCGCGGACCACAGAGGAAGCGCCTGCAGCCGTTGGTGGAGGGGGAAGGCCATAGGCATAAATACTGCACCAGGTCCACTCGAGGAGCAGTCTCAGGTCGCACCCGATGAAGGTCACGAGCTACGTGACCGAAATATCGTGCAAGTACGACGCTGATATCCGGCAGAACACCCGACAAACCCAGATGTCATCTCTCGTAGTTTTTTATCAGGGAAAGCAGATGCTGCGTAGGAATTCGCGTCCGTTAAAAATGGTTACGTTATGTAATTTAAAGTTGATATTTCCTAACTGATACTGTCTAAAACCGAGGTATATCGCTCTCTTCATGCCTAGTCAGGAATGACTGTTAGTTTCCGTCAGTCATGAAATCTTTGATTAGTCTGCATGACATGGGTTTGAATCCACATGCAGAACCAGACGGTTTGTCGTGTCATTTGCAATTCATACATATTCTCAACTAGAAGCACGTGAATAACTTAAATTTTTAATGTCATTTTGTGTTAAATAATAATTACCGTATGTTACTTTGAAGAGGAAATCATGAATATGACGAACTTACTACGTGCATTAACTATCTGACGTAATAATGAAAGTGGTAACATTTCAGGTATGTTATTTATTGTAATAAATGTGAGCTTACAATCCTTAAGAACAGTCTTATCTGTGATAAGGTGTTCCCTGCTATTTGTAGTATCGTGGTATTACTCTTCATCTTGAGTTATTGCGATACAGAGCAGTGTTTTCTAGTGGTGATTTATTGGAACCATTTTCAATAGTCAAACGACTGCACCAAGGAGCGCTTAGAGGACCTGCTAGACAGCTGCGTTTTGAGGGTTGTATGCGAATCAGGCGAAATGCAATTCTGGTCGTTCGAATACTATTGAGCACGACTGTACATCCACAGCAATGCATTCCTTTGCCCTATTATGTTCGTGAAGTACCGCCCACCCAAACAAGACGGTGACATGCGCCTTGCGCTGCTGCACACAAAAGCTATTTTGGTCAAGTGAATGTATCACATGGTACTCGACCTGAAAGATCGGAACTGAGCGAAATCAAAACTGTTAATCATTTGAAGTGCCTCTAGGACACTGGCAATGTCAGCCAGACGACAGAGCTATATTGGGGTCTGGATAGTCTGTTCATTATTGACCTCTTAGCGGATGATGTTAATGTTGCAGGGTGGTAAACAGGACAGCAGGTACGAGGAACCAGTTCCTCAGCCGTCGGGGAATCATAAAGGCATTGAAAATAACGTGATTTGTTTAACATAATTAATTTAGTCAAAGTATACAGTGCCCCAGTGGGGAGCGTTGACCCCGGGCGTTGGTGCTTTGTTGCTCAGCACGCAGCAGCAGATGGCCACCACTGCAAAGACGCCACATCGACGGGCGACAGCAGAAGCAAATATCGACGGGTCTCAATCAAACACCTCTCTGCACAATTGGACTTCTCTGTTGGTAGTGGTGGTACACACGTCCACCAGCTGAGGTACTCAAAGGTGTGTGGTGTGTTCCTGCTGGGTTCCACCCTATAGCTCGGATCTCGCACCTTCCGATTTCCGTCTTTTTGGTCCAATGAAGGATACACTCCACGGGAAGCGGTAGGTAGATGATATGGAGGTTCTTGGTGCTCCAACGTTTTGGCTCTGACGTCAAGTAGTAGTGCTCTGAGCACTATGGGACTTAACTTCTGAGGTCATCTGTCCTCTAGAACTTAGAACTACTTAAACCTAACTAACCTAATGACATCATACACATCCATGCCCGAGGCAGTATTCGACCTGCGACCGTAGCAGTCGCGCGGTTCCAGACTGTAGTGCCTAGAATTGCTCAGCCACTCCCGCCGGCCCAGTAGCAGAATGGTACTATGCAGGCACACAGGCCCTCTAGTAAAGTGGTGTAAGGCCGTAATATTGAACGTAGTTTATGGTGAAAAACAGTAATCTGTAGCCAACAGAGTGGGTAATAATAAGGTGTATTATAATCCCGAATGAAAGGAACAACAGAGTGTTGTATTACTTACTGAACTACCCTCGCACTTGCTTCGGCGCCGGAATACGGCTTCTGTCACGTCAGCTCAGCACATTTCCTCTTTCCGGAGCGGAATGTGACAGGCGGTCTTCTGGCTCGTCTGAGAGTAGGTTACGCACGCCAATCTGGAAAGGTAATGGCCTAACAAATCGTATTTTGCAACATGAACAATTTGTGTACAGCACACAGGGCCACAGCCTACTTTCATTTGCTAAAACAGAGCAGAAAGCTATATTTTCCGAAGCACTTAAGGAGCAGTAGCGGAAATGATACAATAAAATGCGTTGAACTATTTGTATGTGCAAACAGCACATTAACAATAAAGACGGAAGTGAAATCATTTCAGCAAGTAGGTAAGACACGGCACTGCATCCGCAATGTTTTGGCTAATTTAGAATGAACAGAACACAACAACGAATGAAATAACAATAACCCACAACTCCGACCACACGATTCGGACCTCACAGCAGACTGCAGACTACCTAACATTAACGTGTATCTAGAGTGCTATGACGCAGATAGGAATAAAAACATCCAGTTGATTCTGTTTAACCAGTGTAAGTGAGAGAACTGTGCTCAAATCCGCATCAAAACATCTTTCGACTTCTGTTATAAACAACTGCCCAGGTTATCGAAAGTATTTTTTCCGGACCCATGTTTGTTGGACCTCTCAAAATATTTGACTTTCATTTAATACTATAAAGTTCCGGTATGCACTCACCCTTCAGCCCCTTTGTCTTAGAATCTGCATTACAGTGCATCGGATATCGACAGATTTCTAACCCGTACAGACATCGCAAGACACCATAGATTATGTTTCGCACTTGCGATTCTGATCTTGATAGCAACTCTATATTTACTCAACGAGTTGGTAATTATACTGAACACATGTTTCATCGTTTCATAAGTTGAGTTTCACAGCCTGAAACGGAATTCGCACTGGGTGAGGCGCCAGAGCTATCCGGCTGATTGGCAGTTCTCGCATAGAAGCCCCTTCTGATCCCTGGCAAGCGCACTTATTGAGAAAACCAGACAATAGTTATTGCAGTCATTAGATCCCTGTCATTCGACTTCTCAGCTACAACAATTTTTGGAGGCTTCCAAATGTCCGGAACTATCTCGATTGTAAAGAAAAGATTCACTTATGAAGTGCTGTGGTGTGACGTGTCTTCTAGTCCCGCGGCCTTTCTACTCTTTAATTCCGCCAGCAGCAAGCCAACGTTCTATTACATTTCAAGGGCCATTTCGAGTCTAGTTGTCTGCTGAATATGTGATTGGATCGTCCTCTCGGCGGACTTTGTTCAACAACAATTCTGATATCTACCTCCATCCCAACGTAGCACTCATAAAACTAGCGTTTTGATCCTCTTCGATAGAGGTCCTATAATTCGTCATACAGGCAGTGTTGCACCATCATGGCCGGCCTAACGCTGACCCGATGAGCCCTGTGGGATTCGCTTGTTAGCAGATCTCGACCAGAGATTGTGACTGAGGGGCTACATATACCTGAAACCGTGTTGACTTCAGTGAGGGAGCCTCTGGTGACCTGAGATCTCATGTGTAGTGGACTGTGTCCAGCAGATAACCAAGGCAAGGACGACTCCAACACCTATATTACAGTATTCTCTGCAATATAAGACGTGACTATAGTGGTCAACTGTAAATACCAAGGTGTCATAGAGCCCGGTTCTCAAGAAGCACATCGGTCCAAAGGATGGGCGCCAAAGTCAGCTAGCCTTGCGCAGGCCACCACCTGCATTTATCAGTTGCGAGCGCACCAGTTTGCAATCGTCAGGCACTTCCAGGGTTCCAGCTGTCAGTCATTCTTGCTTCAGTTAGTAAGTGTCCATGGCCTTTGTAGTGGTTGGCAGGGGAGCCTACACCATGTTACTAGAGGAGGCCCAAAGGCACGCGTTTTAGCTCACGCAGGCTGGCGTGAGGTCTGGAACAGGACAAGGAAATTAGAATTTAGAAAAACGGACGTAGCTGGTGGAATACTTAACTTTAATCCATTAATGATGAACGTCGCTCTTGACGGTACATGATTTACAATATCAATAGTAACTGAATATGGCGCCTTGCTAGGTCGTAGCAAATGACGTAGCTGAAGGCTATGCCAAACTATCGTCTCGGCAAATGAGAGCGTATTTTGTCAGTGAACCATCGCTAGCAAAGTCGGCTGTACAACTGGGGCGAGTGCTAGGAAGTCTCTCTAGACCTGCCGTGTGGCGGCGCTCGGTCTGCTATCACTGATAGTGGTGACACGCGGGTCCGACGTATACTACCGGACCGCGGCCGATTTAAAGGCTACCACTTGGCAAGTGTGGTGTCTGGCGGTGACACCACAGCCTTTACTTCATTTGCAGGTGACAACAATTTGCTCCCGTTCGGGATCTTGTGACCTGACATACCGTTACCACCTTTAGGAGAAAAATGCCAATAATCAATCTCCTGACGTTCCTAAAATGTTCACGTGAGCGCGCTTATGTAAAGAACCAAAGAAACTCGTACACCTGCCTAATATCGTCTAGGGCCCGCGAGCAAGCACAAGTGCCGCAACACGACGTGGCATGGACTCGACTAACATCTGACGTAGTTCTGGAGGGAATTGACAACATGAACCCCGCAGGGTTGTCCTTAAATCCGAAAGAGTACGAAGCGGTGGAGATCTCTTCTGAACAGCACGTTGCATGGCATCCCACATATGCTCAATAATGTCCATGTCTGCGGAGTTTGGTTACCAGCGGAAGTGGTTAAACTCAGAAGAGTGTTTCTAGAGCCACTCTGGAGCAATTCTGGACATGTGGGGACTCGCATTAACCTACTGAAATTACCCAAGTCCGTCAGAATGCACAAAGGTCATGAATGGATGCTGGTGATCAGACAGGATGCTTACGGAAGTGTCACCTGTCAGAGTCGTATCTAGACGTACCAGGGGTCCCATGTCACTCCAACTGCACACGATCCACACCATTACAGAGCCTCCACCAACTTAAACAGTCCCCTGCTTACATACAGGGTCCAAGGATTCATGAGTTTGTCTCAATATCCGTACACGTCCATCCGCTCTATACAATCTGAAACGAGACTCGTTAGATCAGACTACATGTTTCCAGTCATCAACAGTCCAATGTCGGTGTGGACGGGCCCAGGCGAAGCGTAAAGCTTTGTGTCGTGCAGTCATCAAAGGTATACGAGTGGGCCTTCGGCTCCGAGAGCCCATATCGATGATGTTTCGTTGAATGGTTCGCACGCTGATACTTGCTGATGGCCCAGCATTGAACTCTTCAGCTGTTTGTGGAAGTGTTGCAGTTATATCAAGTCGAACGATTCTCTTCAGTCTTGTTGGTCCAGTTCCTGCAGGATCTTTTTCCGGCCGCAGCCATGTCGGTGATTTGATGTTTACCTGATTCCTGATATTCACGGCACACTCGTGAAATGGTAGTATGGTAAAAATCTCCACATCATCGCTACCTCGGAGTAGCTTTATCCCATTACTCGTGGGCCGACTGTAACACCACGGTCGAACTCACTTATATCTAGACAACCTGCCATTCTAGCAGCAATAACTCATCTAACAACTGCGCCAGACGCTTGTTGTCTTATATAGGCGTTGCCGACTGCTGCGCCGTATTCTGCCTGTTTACATATCTCTGTATTGGAATACGCATGCGTATACCAATTTCTTTGGCGCATCATTGTATATAAACAATGCAAAATCCAGAAGTGTATGTAACAGTATTATGAAAAGGATAGTTGCTACTCACCATATAGCGGAAATGCTGAGTCGCAGACAGGCACAAAAAAAATTCTTTCGAAATGTGAGCTTTCGGCCAACAAGCCCTTTGTCGGAAATATGCAAAAGTCGTACACATTAACAGTTTAGTTCCCATCTCGCAAACACCGGCAACACACATCCTGCACGCATTTCTGGTTCCAGCTGTCAGACACTGTGGTCATATGTGTGTGTATGTGTGTGTGTGTGTGTGTGTGTGTGTGTGTGTGTGAGAGAGAGAGAGAGAGAGAGAGTATGTGTCGATTTTCGACAAAAGCCTTGTTGGCGAAAGCTCATTTTCCGAGAATCTACTTCTTGTGACTTTCTGCGACTCAGCATCTCCGCTGTATGGTGAGGACGAGTATTCTGTTCATACACTCCTGCAAATTGAAATAAGAACACCGTGAATTCATTGTCCCAGGAAGGGGAAACTTTATTGACACATTCCTGGGGTCAGATACATCACATGATCACACTGACAGAACCACAGGCACATAGACACAGGCAACAGAGCATGCACAATGTCGGCACTAGTACAGTGTATATCCACCTTTCGCAGCAATGCAGGCTGCTATTCTCCCATGGAGACGATCGTAGAGATGCTGGATGTAGTCCTGTGGAACGGCTTGCCATGCCATTTCCACCTGGCGCCTCAGTTGGACCAGCGTTCGTGCTGGACGTACAGACCGCGTGAGACGACGCTTCATCCAGTCCCAAACATGCTCAATGGGGGACAGATCCGGAGATCTTGCTGGCCAGGGTAGTTGACTTACACCTTCTAGAGCACGTTGGGTGGCACGGGATACCTTGCCGTTCTAGCAATGGTAGAACGATGGGTTCGATGACGGTTTGGATGTACCGTGCACTATTCAGTGTCCCCTCGACGATCACCAGTGGTGTACGGCCAGTGTAGGAGATCGCTCCCCACACCATGATGCCGGGTGTTGGCCCTGTGTGCCTCGGTCGTATGCAGTCCTGATTGTGGCGCTCACCTGCACGGCGCCAAACACGCAGACGACCATCATTGGCACCAAGGCAGAAGCGACTCTCATCGCTGAAGACGACACGTCTCCATTCGTCCCTCCATTCACGCCTGTCACGACACCACTGGAGGCGGGCTGCACGATGTTGGGGCGTGAGCGGAAGACGGCCTAACGGTGTGCGGGACCGTAGCCCAGCTTCATGGAGACGGTTGTGAATGGTCCTCGCCGATACCCCAGGAGCAACAGTGTCCCTAATTTGCTGGGAAGTGGCGGTGCGGTCCCCTACGGCACTGCGTAGGATCCTACGGTCTTGGCGTGCATCCGTGCGTCGCTGAGGTCCGGTCCCAGGTCGACGGGCACGTGCACCTTCCGCCGACTACTGGCGACAACATCGATGTACTGTGGAGACCTCACGCCCCACGTGTTGAGCAATTCGGCGGTACGTCCACCCGGCCTCCCGCATGCCCACTATACGCCCTCGCTCAAAGTCCGTCAACTGCACATACGGTTCACGTCCACGCTATCGCGGCATGCTACCAGTGTTAAAGACTGCGATGGAGCTCCGTATGCCACGGCAAACTGGCTGACACTGACGGCGGCGGTGCACAAATGCTGCGCAGCTAGCGCCATTCGACGGCCAACACCGCGGTTCCTGGTGTGTCCGCTGTGCCGTGCGTGTGATCATTGCTTGTACAGCCCTCTCGCAGTGTCCGGAGCAAGTACGGTGGGTCTGACACACCGGTGTCAATGTGTTCTTTTTTCCATTTCCAGGAGTGTATATGAGGGGCCCATTTTTAATTCGAGGCCGTTTTGAATTTAATTCATGAAAAATGACCTGAAACGGTCGTCGCATGTAGAAGAGATTGTATATTTGACACCACTGAACCAAAGATGTTGCCTGAGTGCCAGAATCGATTGTAAGTAGGAGCACGCGGAGCGCCGTGGCTGTTGCCGTTGCACTCTGTTACATGTTGAACGTAAGGCTTAAAGCTAGTGGCTAGTTGTTAGAGTTTAGTTGTTGGTCTACGGACCAGCATAATACAGTTTCTACAAAATTAACTGATGAATAATATTGTCTGTGCTCACACAGAGCCAGTAAACGTTCGGTCGTAGTTATTTCTATGAAAGTGTAAAGTGTGGATTATTAATTTGTAAGGATGTAAGATTATCAAGAATTGAAATGATACTGGTCGTTAACAAATATTGACCATTGTCCATGGCAATTAGAGAAGTGTAATCAATTGACAATGTAGCTCAAAGGGAAGGCAACTGGAACAAATTCGTAAGGTAATGAAATTTTTTATATTTAGTTTTAAGTATGCAACAACCCGATGTATGGATTTCGCTCAATTTTACAATTTCGACCCTCGAATGTAGGAACCACGTATTATCCATCAGATTTAATGTATAGGTTGATTACGTTTATCCGATTTGTAATATTTTGTGTCTTTTGTAAACCTGATACACAGAAGCTAAATTTTGGAATCTATTTTGTCAAACGAAGTCAGACTTTTTCACATGTAACAAACCAAGTGTTTTTAATTATGACAGTAAGTAAGAATTCTAGAACACTTGATAAGTTTAGTGATTTTTATAGTAATGTAAAATATTCCGTATCAGATTTTGTGGAGGTGAAACTTCATTTTGAATAAAATTTTCAAACTGAAGCAGTCGGTCTTCGCATATCGACTTATCAGTACCTAATTCTCTTCCATGTCATGTTTATTTTCATCCAATTAATATTTTTCTAAAAGAAAATATTTTTCAATCAGAGAAGTATTAATGTTTGAAACAGTTTCAGTGCAGGCAGCATTTGCACAGCGCTGAGCCAATATCGAGTATTTTCACTGAACATTTGCAATGTTATTAATTTATCAGCCAATCGGCTGATATTGTTTGTATAAAACTATTTTACGGCCGGCATTGCACTTCGTTGTGCCAAGATTTAATATTTTGTATGCCTACTGTGGAGACAACAGAATACCAAGATTACATTCGTTTCGATTCTAGAGCTACGGAAAATTTATTTCATTGTTAATTTGCTCAGGGAATTTTGTCAGTTTATTGTACAGAGCCATAGAACTCTGTGCTCACGAGACTGGGTACATTTCAGAGGATTTTATTTCGTTATGGGCACTGCGTATTGGTTTTGTAGATTAAGTCATTTGCTGAACAACCAATGTCCGCAGCTCGTGGTCTTGTGGCTAGCGTTACTACCTCTTGATCACGGAGTTCCGGGTTCGATTCCCGGCCGTGTTGGGGATTTTTTGTGCCCGGGGACTGCGTGTTTGTGTTGACATCATTCCATTATCAATCATGAAAGTGGCTAGATTGGACTGTGTAGAGATTGGTAATGAATACGGGCGCTGATGGTCACGCAGTTGAGCGCCCCACCAACCAAACATCATCATCATCAACAACAACACACCACAAAGTAAATCTGAATGACCCAAACATTACGCATTTCATATTTATTAACAAATAAACGTTTACACATTTTTAAAGGACAAGCAACAAACCACTGTTTCCCCGTTATGACTCCAATTCACGAAATAATCGTACAAACTGTCTATAGATGTTCGTATGATCATGTCCTGCATGGAAGATGGCATTCTGGTCAACGGACAACCACGTCAACGATGACGTCAGGACACCTATCAAACGGGTTAGTGTTGGCCAGGCAGACCCACATCCACAATCGCTGCGCACACAGTCACAAACGCTGCAGCATGGCACAGAGAATACGCCTACCAGGCTCTCCGCGGTGGGGAGGCTCATGGCAAGAATGGAAGCAGGACAGTCGGAATCTGATGTGGCCCGTTGGCTTAATGTGAATTGTTCTGTCGTTTCTCGGATGTGCAGACAGTGTATAGAGATCAAAACTGTATCCCGAAGACCAGAGCGGGGCCGACCACGTCTAATATCAGAAAGAGAGAACCGTTGTTTAGCTGTAAGGGCACGACGGTACCGCCTTAGTACTGCACGGCAACCGGCATCTGGCCTCGCAGCGTCCGCCGGACGTGTTGTATCGAGGCAAACGGTGTACAGAAGGCTTCAGCAGAGTGGTCTTTATTGTCGGAGACCTGCTGTACATATACCTCTGATGCGCCTTCACAGAAGGTAACGTATCCACAGATGAGTCCAAATGTAATCTGGACAGTGATTCTCGAAGGATTCCATCTGAAGGGAAGGAGGACACGATTTCGGGCCCCAACCACTATGGAAAGGGACTGATATCGAACATGATCCCTAAAGGAGTGGGAAGGGATTGTGTTAACCACTCGAAAACCTCTTCATGAAATCGTACTCTTAAATCGGCAAAGTTGAGCTGCTGCCAGGTATCGTGAAGAGATCTTCGGGAATCATGTGCGGTTGTTCCGAGGTGCTGTGGGCCAAGACCTCGTATTATTGGAGGATAATGCTCGACCTCGTAGAGCACGGGGGGGTTGATGTTTTTTCTGGAAACCAAAGATACTGCACACACAGCGTGGCCTGCTCGCTCTCTCGATTTGAACCCAATAGAGTACGCCTGGGATTCACTAGGGACACGAGTTGCATCAGGTGAGCATCCACCAATCACTCTCCAAGACTCGCGAGCAGAGCTGCAGGAAGACTGGGCGTTATTGCCTCAACATGAGATTGATGACTTAATTCACAGCATTGCTGCCAGATGTGGTCACACCCCATACAGAGCGTAATTACCAGTTGTCTGAAAGTCTGCGTAAATTCGTCAAGTTGGAAAAAACGAAGAACATTTCTATATACGGTTACGCATGTTACATTTGTTTAAGTTCTGTATTCTTTGTATTGTTTCTACTTTACTATCACCGGATTATGTTCTCTGGCAAAACAACGCAACCTTGCTAAATTTCGGTTTGTTGTTTTAATTTTGGACACCAGTATAATGCTCTACCAACGTACGCAAAAACACACACACACACACACACACACACACACACACACACACACACATATATATATATATATATATATATATATATATATATATATATATATATATACCGGAGGTACAATAGTCCCCCATTCGGATCTCCGGACGGGGACTACTCAAGAAGACGTCGTTATGAGGAGAAAGAAAACTGGCGTTCTACGGATCGGAGCGTCGAATGTCAGATCCCTTAATCGGGCAGGTAGGTTAGAAAATTTAAAAAGGGAAATGGATAAGTTAAAGTTAGATATAGTGGGAATTAGTGAAGTTCGATGGCAGGAGGAACAAGACTTTTGTTCACGCGAATACAGGACTATAAATACGAAATCAAATAGGGGTAATGCAGGAGTAGGTTTAATAATGAATAAAAAAATAGGAGTGCGGGTAAGCTACTACAAACAGCATAGTGAACGCATTATTGTGGCCAAGATAGTCACGAAGCCCACGCCTACTATAGTAGTACAAGTATATATGCCAACTAGCTCTGCAAATGACGAAGAAATTGATGAAATGTGTGATGAAATCAAAGAAATTATTCAGATAGTGAAGGGAGACGAAAATTTGATAGTGATGGGTGACTGGAATTCGGTAGTAGGAAAAGGGAGAGAAGGAAACGTAGTAGGTGAATATGGATTGGGGCTAAGAAATGAAAGAGGAAGCTGCCTGGTAGAATTTTGCACAGAGCGCAACTTAGTCATATCTAAAACTTGGATCAAGAATCATAAAGGAAGGTTGTAAACATGGAAGAAGCCTGGAGATACTGACAGGTTTCAGATAGATTATATAATGGTAAGACAGAAATTTAGGAACCAGGTTTTAAATTGTAAGACATTTCCAGGGGCAGATGGGGACTCTGACCACAATCTATTGGTTATGAACTGTACATTAAAACTGAAGAAACTGCAAAAAGGTAAGAATTTAAGGAGATGGGTCCTGGATAAACTGACTAAACCAGAGATTGTACAGAGTTTCAGGGAGAGCATAACCGGATCAATTGACAGGAATGGGGGAAAGAAATACAGTAGAAGAAGAATGGGTAGCTTTGAGGGATGAAGTAGTGAAGGCAGCAGAGGATCAAGTAGGTAAAAAGATGAGAGCTAGTAGAAATCCTTTGGTATCAGAAGAAATATTTAATTACTGAAAGGAGAAAATATAAAAATTCAGTAAATGAAACAGGCAAAAAGGAATACAAACGTCTCAAAAATTAGATCGACAGGAAGTTCAAAATGGCTAAGCAGGGATGGCTAGAGGACAAATGTAAGGATGCATACGCTTATCTCACTAGGGGTAAGATAGATGCTGCCTACAGGAAACTTAGAGACCTTTGGAGAAAAGAGAACCACTTGTATGAATATCAAGACCTCAGATAGTAACCCAGTTCTAAGCAAAAAAAGGAAAGCAGAAAGGTTGATGGGGTATATTGTGGGGCTATACAAGGGCAATGTACTTAGAACAATATTATGGAAATGGAAGAGGATGTAGATGAAGATGAAATTGGAGATACGATACTGCGTGAAGAGTTTGACAGAGCACTGAAAAACCTGAGTGGAAACAAGGCCCCGGGAGTAGACAACATTCCATTGGAACTACTGACGGCCTTGGGAGAGCCAGTCCTGACAAAACTCTACCATCTGGTGAGTAAGTTGTATGAGACAGGCGAAATACCCTCAGACATCAGGAAGAATATAATAATTCCAATCCCAAAGAAAGCAGGTGTTGACAGATGTGAAAATTACCGAACTATCAGTTTAATAAGCCACGGCTGCAAAATACTAACACGAATTCTTTACAGACGAATGGAAAAACAGGTAGAAGCCGACCTCGGCGAAGATCAGTTTGGATTCCGTAGAAATGTTGGAACACCTGAGGCAATACTGAGCTTACGACTTATCTTAGAAAATAGATTAAGGAAAGGCAAACCTACATTTCTAGCATTTGTAGACTTAGAGAAAGCTTTTGACGATGTTGACTGGAATACTCTCTTTCAAATTCTAAAGGTGGCAGGGGTAAAATACAGGGAGCGAAAGGCTATTTACAATTTGTATAAAAACCAGATGGCAGTTATAAGAGTCGAGGGTCACGAACGGGAAGCAGCGGTTGGGAAGGGAGTGAGTCAGAGTTGTAGCCTCTCCCCGATGTTAGTCAATCTGTATATTGAGCAATCAGTGAAGGAAACAAAAGAAAAATTCGGAGTAGGTATTAAAATCCATGGAGAAGAAATAAAAAGTTTGAGGTTCGCCGATGACATTGTAATTCTGTCAGAGACAGCAAAGGACTTGGAAGAGCAGTTGAACTGAGTCGATAGTGTCTTGAAGGGAGGATATAAGATTATCATCAACAAAAGCAAAACGAGGATAATGGAATGTAGTTGAATTAAGTCGGGTGATGCTGAGGGAATTAGATTAGGAAATGAGACACTTAAAGTAGTAAAGGAGTGTTGCTATTTGGGGAGCAAAGTAACTGATGATGGCCGAAGTAGAGATGATATAAAATGTAGACTGGCAATGGCAAGGAAAGTGTTTCTGAAGAAAAGAAATTTGTTAACATCGACTGTAGACTTAAGTGCCAGGAAGTCGTTTCTGAAAGTATTTGTATGGAGTGTAGCCATGTATGGAAGTGAAACATGGACTATAAATAGTTTAGACAAGAAGAGAATAGAAGCTTTCGAAATGTGGTGCTACAGGAGAATGCTGAAGAGTAGATGGGTAGATCACATACTAATGAGTAAGTACAGGGCTATTACAAATGATTGAAGCGATTTCATAAATTCACTGTAGCTTCATTCATTGACATATGGTCGCGACACACTACAGATACGTAGAAAAACTCATAAAGTTTTGTTCGGCTGAAGGCGCACTTCAGGTTTCTGCCGCCAGAGCGCTCGAGAGCACAGTGAGACAAAATGGCGACAGGAGCCGAGAAAGCGTATGTCGTGCTTGAAATGCACTCACATCAGTCAGTCATAACAGTGCAACGACACTTCAGGACAAAGTTCAACAAAGGACTGGCCTCTCGATTATATCCCATAAACGTTAGATGGACTTCATGTCGGGCGATTTGGGCGGTCAAATAATTCGCTCACGTTGTCCAGGATGTTCTTCAATCCAATCGCAAACGACTGTTGCCTGGTGACACGCCTCATTGTCATCCACACAAATTCCACCGTTGTTTGGGAATATGAAACCAATTAATGGCTTCAAATGGTCTCCAAGTAGCTGCACGTAATTATTTTCAAAAATAACCGGTTCAATAGGACCAGAGGACGCAGTCCATTCCATGTAAACACAGCCCATCCCATTATGGAGCCACCGGCAGCTTGCACAAGGTCTTGTTGACAACTTGGTCTGTGGCTTCGTGGGGTTTGCGCAACATTCGATCATTACCATGAGCTCTTACTAACTGAAATCTGAACTCATCTGATCAGACCACTCTTTTTACAGTCGTCTATGGCACTCGCAGCGGTCATCTGCTGCCTTATCCCTTAGCGCCTAATTTCACCGCACTGTCCTATTGCAATCGCTCGTCGTACGTGTCACATTGATTTCTGTCGTTATTTTACAGCTCTAAGTAAACACAGGTGCTGTCTACCTTTAAGTGAAGGCCATCGGCCACTGCGTTGTCCGTTGTGAGAGGTAATGCCTGAAAATTAGCATTCCCGGCACAATCTTGACGCTGTGTATCTCGAGAATACTGAATTCCCTAACAGTTTCCGAAGTGGAATCTCCCAAGCGTCTAGCTCCAACTACCATTTCACTCAGAGTCTTTTAATTGCCATCGTGCGCCCATTATCACTCGGACATCTTTTCGTATGAATCACCTACGTGTAAATGACAGCTCTGCCCTTTTATACAGCGTATGCGTGATATTACCGCCATCAGTATTTGTACATGTCGCTATTCCATGCCTTTTGGCACATCATTGTATATAGAGAAAAGACTGCAGTTACATTGATGTCTTACCTGTTCCAAGAATCGTTGAATGATCATTGGGGATAACCCTTACCTGGAATATCTTTTCAAACTCCAACAGCGACAGTAATTAGTACATTAGAGCGGAATTTACTGTTCCACAAATTACGCTGTAGTCCTCTGTCGATTACGGAAGCAACACATACTAGACACGGCGGAAAACCGTCCATTAAATGCGATTCTTAAAGACCAGGAGTTAGCTAAGGTTATAAGTAACACGGCAGATTCCACTTCTAATCGGTTGCATACTGAATACTTTTTTAAACGTCAGGCGGTCCTCAGAGTGAGTTGTGTGCGAATTACACATCTAGTGCAGGTGAGAGTGTTACAGAAGATTACTTTATTCCACAGGAATTCGCTGACTGCGAATTCCTTTACATCAGCTGTATTATTTATAGATCCACTACCCAACAGCGACATATGAAAATCTCTGTCAGGCTGGGACTCGTAACCGGATTTCTCGCTTATCACGAGCGGTAGCCTTGAGTCGGCCTGGGAAGCGTGCACGGATAGCCGAATGGTTAAGTCGACCGCTAGCGGTAAATCGGATATCCGGGTTTGAGTCCCAGTCCACGATAATTTCCATGTGTCACTGTTCGGTTGCAGATGTATTCATAATACAGCTAATAAAGTATTCACAATCGGCGAATTAATTTCGAAGTATTTTGTACAGCTGTGAATCGTCAACAGTGTTCTTTCACATATGCATTTAAGGATTGTTACTAACGGAGTGGCGCTTGCCGTCAACAGTAGCATACGATAGCCATCCCTGTATAGTTCACAATGGAAAAATTCCCATCTCTGCCGCGTTCGAGCTGATGAAAGAATCACTAGCGACTAATGAAAATTTGTGCCCAAGACGGGATTCGAACCCTGGTCTCCTGCTTACTCGGAAGATGGGTTGATCATCTAAGCCACCTTGGCGCGGTAGTTAAACTGAACTGCACGGACTACCCCAGAATGCAACCCCTCCCACCCCCCACCCCCACCCCCACGGCGTCCAAATCACCATTTGTCACACACAATCAAAATACACTCCTGGAAATGGAAAACACAACACATTGACACCGGTGTGTCAGACCCACCATACTTGCTCCGGACACTGCGAGAGGGCTGTACAAGCAATGATCACATGCACGGCACAGCGGACATACCAGGAACCGCGGTGTTGGCCGTCGAATGGCGCTAGCTGCGCAGCATTTGTGCACCGCCGCCGTCAGTGTCAGCCAGTTTGCCGTGGCATACGGAGCTCCATCGCAGTCTTTAACACTGGTAGCATGCCGCGACAGCGTGGACGTGAACCGTATGTGCAGTTGACGGACTTTGAGCGAGGGCGTATAGTGGGCATGCGGGAGGCCGGGTGGACGTACCGCCGAATTGCTCAACACGTGGGGCGTGAGGTCTCCACAGTACATCGATGTTGTCGCCAGTGGTCAGCGGAAGGGTCACGTGCCCGTCGACCTGGGACCGGACCGCAGTGACGCACGGATGCACGCCAAGACCGTAGGATCCTACGCAGTGCCGTAGGGGACCGCACCGCCACTTCCCAGCAAATTAGGGACACTGTTGCTCCTGGGGTATCGGCGATGACCATTCGCAACCGTCTCCATGAAGCTGGGCTACGGTCCCGCACACCGTTAGGCCGTCTTCCGCTCACGCCCCAACATCGTGCAGCCCGCCTCCAGTGGTGTCGCGACAGGCGTGAATGGAGGGACGAATGGAGACGTGTCGTCTTCAGCGATGAGAGTCGCTTCTGCCTTGGTGCCAATGATGGTCGTATGCGTGTTTGGCGCCGTGCAGGTGAGCGCCACAATCAGGACTGCATACGACCGAGGCACACAGGGCCAACACCCGGCATCATGGTGTGGGGAGCGATCTCCTACACTGGCCGTACACCACTGGTGATCGTCGAGGGGACACTGAATAGTGCACGGTACATCCAAACCGTCATCGAACCCATCGTTCTACCATTCCTAGACCGGCAAGGGAACTTGCTGTTCCAACAGGACAATGCACGTCCGCATGTATCCCGTGCCACCCAACGTGCTCTAGAAGGTGTAAGTCAACTACCCTGGCCAGCAAGATCTCCGGATCTGTCCCCCATTGAGCATGTTTGGGACTGGATGGAGCGTCGTCTCACGCGGTCTGCACGTCCAGCACGAACGCTGGTCCAACTGAGGCGCCAGGTGGACATTGTGCGTGCTCTGTTGCCTGTGTCTATGTGCCTGTGGTTCTGTCAGTGTGATCATGTGATGTATCTGACCCCAGGAATGTGTCAATAAAGTTTCCCCTTCCTGGGACAATGAATTCACGGTGTTCTTATTTCAATTTCCAGGAGTGTAGTGTCCACCAGCCCCTTTCCCTCTTGTTGCTCGTTGCATCTCCCGAAGTTCCGCACGAGGTCGGGCGAAAAGTGCTCTGCGTTGAACGATCGTATTACCACCCACGGCGCATCTACAGGTTGCTCGGAAGTTTCCTTTACAGACTTCCAGCACTTGTAGAACGGAGTGAGTACATAATATTTTGAACAGGGACCTATGTCAGGAAACATCATCCAACGACGCTACAGAGCGTCAAAGTTATAGGCGTTTTTGCCTGTAAATGTATGTACACACAGGGTGATTCCGTGACGATGTTACAAACTTTCAGGGATGGTGGAGACGGATAAATGTATCAATGTGTGGTAACGGTTTCTGTACAGGAAACGAACGGGTCGAAAGTTACATCCGAAAACTGCCCTGATACCTTTGACAGTGGAATATTGTTGATAATATTGTAGGCTGGCCAACTTTCAGAGGTGGTAAGATGGATCAAAATAAGAAAAAAGTCTAGTGAGTATGCTCGCTAAAGTGTATTCCTTAAGAGCTATGAGCACTTGAGCACTTGTTCAAGAGAGGAAATGTGTTTCACGCAGTCGAAAATGTACAAGTGCCCATAGCTCCTCAGGCATGCATTGTAGAACCCATGTTTACCAGACTTTTTTTTTTAATTTTGGTCCCTACTACCACCTCTGAAAGTTGCCTAGCAACAACGGTACCAGTGCGTGTATTCCACTGTGAAAGGTATCAGAATGATTTTTGCATGTAACTTTCGACTCGTTCGTTTCCGAACCGAGAACCCTTTTTTCAAATTGAAACATTTATCCGTGTCCACCATCCTTGAAAGATTGTAACATAATCACGGAATCACCGAGTAACGCCGGCCACTGTAAATTCTACGCTCTGTAGCATCGTTAGATGACGTTTCCGGACATGGGTTTCTTTACAAAATATTATGTACTCACTCCGCTCTACTAGTTCTACAAGTCTGTAACGGCAATTTCCGAACACCCTGTAGATTACAGGGTAACTGTACCGTTACTGCTCCATCGCATTGTTCTGTACGTCTCCGAATAGCACTGAGTAATGAATGTGTCAGTCGTTGATTCACGGCATGTTCTGTCATGGGACGCTGTAAATACGATACAACAGAGTCACCTTAGGGACAAATGAATGTGTGTGAAATCATATAGGACTCAACTGCTAAGGTCATCAGTCTTTGGGACAAATAACGTAAACAAAACCTGTATCATCACTCCCTAGTAATTAAGCTCGTCTTCCTTGTTTCCCTAAAGGAAATAAATGTACATATAAATAAACAGCACAGTGCGTGTAAACTTGTACGCGTATTACTGAAACGTCCCCTTAGAAAAATTTATGAATGACTGTACTGATAAAGCTATTACATTATTTGATTTTCAAACAGCTGACTCAGACATTTCGCTCTTTACCTATTCTGATCAACACTAAACTGACACACAATATTTTTAGCGCAACGCAATCTGACTTCAATAATCCCTACAAAAGAATGGCCCTGACTAACATTAACCTATTCCTTTCACAAATCACTTACATCACCAAAAATCTTCGTTACTCGAAGTACTGCAATACAGCGAGCGCCACTACTGCCAGCTAAATAAAAGATTCTAACTACTGAAGGCACTAACTACTGATAGGCATAGTTAGCAAATGAAAGATTTTGATAGAGAACAAACAATGTATATACCTTTATAGTGTTCAAAAGTCATTATATATATATATATATATATATATATATATATATATATATATATATACAATAACAAAGAAATTAAATGCACACACTTGATACACCGTTGGTCAAAAGCAAAGATTTTCTCATGGCCCATAAAGACAGCCCTGATCGTTCATCACAGTAAAATTGCAGTGTTTTTCTCAATGTCTGAGCAGTAAAAGAAAATGTACACTGAAGTAGTGGATTTACATGCAGTCTTGAAGAAGTAGTGTTGTCCTTCCAACGGAAGGACAGTGTTGACTCTTGTCATGCAGGCAGGTAATGGGCCACAACAGAGCAAACCCACATCAGAGGCAGTCGAAGTTTTGAAGAATATTGGTAGGTAAGTCATCACAGAGCAGGCCCACTGTAGTCCTGGTAGAGAGTATGGTATTAGTAGGCCATCAAAGGAACGAGACCCACTGTAGCCCTTGTAGAGATAATGGTGTTGGTGGGTCATCAAAGGTGCAGACCCATTGCAGTCCTTGTAGAGATGACTAGTAGCCATCCGTTGTGACTGTGCAGGTGCACAATCACCATTGAAGAGTCTTGTGGACAATATAGCAAGTCCATAAACCACCACTTGTGCACTCACAAAGTTTTTGGAATTGTCCTTAGAACCAGCAATGCTGTTAACCAGTCCCTTGTTGAATTATTAACACATGTGCAATCACTAACAGTCCCAACTTCTCACATATTGAGCATATACTTTGACCAACAAAATTGTGTGTATTGAAATGAAACTTAATTTGAAGAACTGGTGTCTATACAATTATAAATTTACAACATAAGAATACAATTACAAAGGTACAAAATATATCATTAAAGAACATAACAATACAGATAACATTTGTAGCAGTACAGACTTTACAAAAGAATAGAAATAAACATATACATCAGTGTTACAGGAATTATGACATAAGTAAATAAATAAAATAATGGGAATAGTTTTCGAAACATTAATTTCACACACGTGCATTAAAACAGAACAGAATAAATAATGTCTAAACATCTTCACATAGAAAATTAACATATATAAGAAACATTCTACAACATAACTGTCATCAGATAAACACATAAAGACAGGAAGAACACAAATACACTAGGGTACACAAACACATAGCGAATTAACACAAAAGGAAAGGACAGGGTTTGTTTTCAGTGAGATGTCTGGTGCTGCAGTCCAGCCCAAAACTTCATTCCATAGATCTTCCCACTTATTTCAACATTTTATCCTTCAAAAAAAAAAAATCCTATCTAAGCCTGTTGTCCTTAAACCCTACAGTTTTGTTCATGTCCTGTTTCAAAATAAATATTTCTCATTTTACAACACTCATTTTTCCCCAAATCTTTTTCATATAACTTCTCAATGTATTCTTTCCCTATTCTTCATAGTTAGTTTCTAATATAATCTACCCGTCTTAAGCTAACTTAAATCTACTGAGCTCAGATATATATACTAAAGGACGAGACAATGCAGCAGCACGAAACAATTAACACAAACAGCAATGACAAAAAATGCAAATTGGCAAAGCTAGTAGCAATAAATATAAATAAGCAAAGCAAATGCAACATTACAACTAATATGAGCCAATGTGCAGCAACAAGAAAAATAAATCAGTAGTAAAACTGGCTTAACAGAGTAATACAAAGTGAAATTCAGTAGCACTATGCCTGGAAAACAGCAACAGCAAATGCTACAACTTATGCCTAAACATGACAAAGCTCAAGCAGAAAAACTATTACAGTAAAGATAGGAAATATCTAATAACTATGTCACATCTTAACACTAGAGTGATGTATCACCTTTACTTACTCTACAAAACAAATTACCCAGTCATTGACAAAAATTATGTATGCAATTCCTGTGGAGGGAAATGTCTTTTTGCGCTCCCCCGTTTTTCTCAAAGTAGATCATAAAGTTATTATTTACTGGATCTGTAGGCATAAAATATCTATATTAGAACATCTATTAAATTTTATTTTAACCAATGCTGCAGTGCAGCTAGAAACTAGATATTAAACAAAATGAGCGAATATATATATAAAGCAAGGCATGAAACGTCATTCACTAGGCAAATGGCATCTCCAAAGGCAGTAAAAAAAATCTCTCAACTAAAAAGTCATAATCAGGTGTATAGATATAAAATATTTCCCATCATTTCACTAGGCATTTCAGCAAATATTAGAAAATATCTCAAAACTGTAATAATAAGTTTCAAGTATGAGCGTGTCTTATTTGAAATGCTTTCTACAAAGAAATGTCAATAGCGAGGTTACTGGCCTCTTTTTTCTCCACATAATGGCTTTATTTCTAGGCAGGTGGTCTCCCACAACGCATTACATCAAGGTCACTTAGCTTTCTTACCGAAATATTTACGACAGCAGTTTGCGCTACAGTGGCAGTCTCATATAAAAAATTTCACAGGTCGAGAATTTGCGTTACAAATGTGTAGAAGCAAAATCTTATAAATATAACAGTGTCCAAAAAATTTTCGCTGGCATTGTGAAACATTCACACATGTACACACATTTCATAACTCTTAAAGTACGATTCTTGGTTTCCAACATCCTTTTCCACATATCAGAGACCCTAACCACTGCTACTCATTACACCTTACCTTGTTGCACATATACATATTCGTCGACACTTCTTCAATATTTCATCATAATAAATACGTAGCATAATCAAATTCCTCATATAGCATCAGCTTATTGATTATAAAAATATCTCAACAGCATAATACACATCGTCATCGTAATAATAACATCATAACAGATCAATCGCATCTCAAAATCGTCGTAACTTCCTCCAATAATTTCGAAACCTAAAAAAATTCTCTGTTCATTTCAATAGTGTCATCCACCTCAAAGGTACTTTAAAAATCATGATCCCATACCAACCACATCATTCAAAGCTCTCATAGTATCACAATGGTTCTGAAAAAATATTAAGAGTTCACAAAGTACATACAAAACACAATTTCATAAGTGTGAAGTTACCCAACTGTGTACTTGCGTAAACATGTGTCACTGACGTAGTAAAAAAATGTTTGTCTCTCTCAGTTAAATGATCAGATAGCTGTGTAATTTATGTGTTAGAGAAATATGGTACCGATGTGTAAAGTTGTATAAGCAAATATCATATTAGCTAGGGCTTCTAGCGCTCGCTACACGCTTAGGACACAAAGTAGGTGTGTACCCCCTGAGGATTAATGTAATTATTCCCTCAGGTGTTACAGATTACAGCAATCGAATGAAATTTATCACCGAAAACTTTCTTTGTATTTTTGTGATTCAAACATCTTTAAACATAAATGTTTTAAGTACAAAATCAATCACTCAATTACGTGTCCTTTAGCGCTAAATGTGCGTCTTGATGTAAGATAATATCTGTCATTACTTAAGGGTAAAAAATGTGCCAAGTGTCGTAATTATAGTCGTCCGTAAGCAAAGTTATGTAGAAGTCAATGTACTTACCTCGTAATAAACAAAAGTGAAATGCTTTGCGTATAGATATCGCAGTTATTACGCTTATTGCCGTGATGAAGTAAGTACTGTACTGTAACGTATTGTTGTGCTACGAAAAAGGCTGTCTCATTGTAGCTATACCACAAAGTTGCTACTAAAACATGTTTTACTTTCCAGAATAATACAGAAAAACTGTGCAGATATAAAACAGATACACCGCAAAATCAACAATGTAAATTGTGTCACATATTAGTAGCGTCGTGATATAATCGTGTAGCTCTCAAAGAAACCAAATACTATGTCATCTTTAATCTCACAGAAAGTACTTGAAATAAAGATTGTCTTTTCAAATAAACCAAAATGTTGCATTAAAATCTCATTAGCAATATATATTCGAAGTATGTAAGCCTTATAGTCGTTACATAATCGTGAAACTAACAAGCAAGAATGTAAACACAATAACACTGTGTCGTCTGTTCACTATAACAATGCATTCGTAATTGCTGTCTAAATATGTTCCCTAGGTTCTAGACTGGCTATTTAACTTCAAACATTGTTGTATGTTAACAGTTCCTAAGTCTGACAAAGCATACTAGTAACGTAAAGTGAAAAGTTTTATGGCAAAGACTAAGTTAAAAAGCAGATTATCTTTCAATAAACGGTTTTACATGTGAAATGTGGTGCAGTCCTTTACTGTTCCTAGTACACAGAGTTTCAGATTCAACGCAATTATCATGTGGTATACGTCGGTAAAGAATACTGGAATTTTTCTCATAGTTTGCATCTATGTTATTTTTCTCTGAGCCAGCCGCCGCACGTGGCTGCCTGCGGTGCGAGTCATTGTCTGTCTCTTTGTTGGGGCGCGTCGTTATTGGGATTTGGAGATCTAACTTCTACAAATTCACCTTGCCGATAGCGCCCTGCTCTGTTTGAATCCTGCCAGTTCTGACGAAATTCAGGTCTGTCGTTAGGGTTATATCGTCTGTCGTCATGTCGGTAGATTCCATAGTTTCTTTGTTGCCGGTCATGTGGTGGAGAATTTCTACCTGAATCGTAACTGCGCGTTGAACTGTTGCATCTGAAGTTATTCTGTCTCCCTTGATAATAGTTCTTTTGGTTCTCATATTGTTTGTTTCTATAGTTATCTCTGTCATATTCATTACTACGGAAATGTGATCTTTCTCTGTAACTATTATTCTGCCAACAGTTGTCATACTGGTGGTGTCTGTTTTGGTCACGATTTGCGTTGTAAGAATAGACTTGTCGTATCCAGTTATTATTTCTGTCATCGTGGAATTGCAATGGATGCGACCTGTAATTGTTCTGTTCCTGTTTTCGCGTTCTGCGATTATCAGTGTCAATTTCCAATTCTTGTAACAGTCCCTGAAAAGCTTCAATGTCGTCTTTGCAACGTCCTCCCAAAATAACATGTCGTTAATGTTCAGGCAATTTGATTAAGCATTTGCGGATGAGTTCTGAGGGGCTGTATGGGTTTGAAAGATACTGATTCTTATGCAACATGTCTTCAAAATATTTGACAAGACTGGAAAATTCAGATTGTTCAAAGTGTTTCATCATTATGATGCTATGTTTTACTCGGTCTTGTGTAGCTTGAGACCAATATGCTGAGAGGAAGGCATGATAAAATTCTCCTTCCCTGTGACAATCGTGAATGACCGATCGCGTTCTTACAGCTGGTTCATTCTCTAAATAGCCACACATAAATTCTAGTCTGTGATCTAATGACCAGTTGGGAGGAAAACAATGAGAGAATTTATGAAGCCATGCTTGTGGATGATTGTCGTTGCCGGAATTCTTAAATGTTGTGAATTTACGTGTAGTAACGAATAGCTTATAGTCAAAATCATCATGTCGGCAAGTCGCATATCGGTCATTGTTACTTCTTTTCGGCGGTTCCCTCTCAAAATTCGGTGTACCTTGCCAATTTCTTTCATAATTTCCGAAATGCCATGGTTATTATTTTGTGGCTGTTCCGTATTTCTATGTCCCTCTTCCTGTATTGGAGCGCGAGTGTCCTCTGAAATATGTAATTCTTGTATTACTTGTGCCAACTAATCTTGTACTTCCCGGATTTCTCTTTTGTACTGAGTATTGATTTGATTTTGATTTTGTTTGAATTTTCTAATTTGTTCATTCTCTTCTGTGTCAGTGAAGGCTACAGATCTTGTGTCATCCAGATCATCATCTACCTTTATAGATAAGTTAGTGAACTGATCCGAAAGTTCGGCTACTTTCTCCGATAGTGTACTTATTTCGTCAGTGTGTTTTTCTGAACCAAGTTTCAGAGTGTCCATTTGTGTTGAAATCGTATCTAGTGTGTCCTTTAAGTTTTCCGGAGTTTTTGCAAGTTGTGTAACCGAATCAGTAGATGCAACTGAGTCAATTTTAGCTTGTAAGGTGTCGTGATTTTCATGAACAATAGTTTGCAGTTCCTTTATGGCTGCTTCGTGATTCTGTAATGCATTTTCATGACGCGAAAAAATAGGTTGGAAATACTCACAAATTTGTGTTTTTACGTCATTATAGACTTTTTGACATTTCAATTCGATTTTAAGTAACACAGCAGTTAAACCTTCACGTGTTTGTTCAAGCGTGGTGTCTAACTTTTGAAGCCGTTGCTGTGACTGTTTTTTATTTTGTTCCATTGCGTCTAACTGTTGCTTTGTTTGTCTCTGGTTTTGTTCCTTTGAGTCTAACTTTTAAAGCTTCTGTCCCATTTATTGCATTAATTGTAATAACAATGCACTGGTGTCTGAAACATGTTCCTCAGTGCTATTTGGCAGTGCATTTGAACCGGCAATATTTGCATTTTGAAAAGCAGAAAATGTGTCTTGACTTATTTGAGAAAACGGTGAAGACGCAAAACCTGAATCTACAGTATTTGCATTATTGTGTCCTGTCATTTCGGATTCCTGAGGCAAGCTGTTGCCGACCGATCGATCGATAATGCTTCCCTGTTCACTAATTGTTTCACTGTCTACGCCATTATTTGCTGCTCGCTCCATTTCCCTATGCACGATTACCAAATTACTACTTTGAATGTCTGTTAATTCATTACACGGTGGTGCTGATAAACTACGCTCGTCGTCACTATCATTTCTCAATTTACTTTGGAGCCTAGTGTTACCTTTTTCACACGCCATAATTATCAAGTATTTCGTACGATAACAAGAAAAGCACAATTTGAAGAGCAAAAACAAGAAAACACATTAGCATAGCAGTGAAAATAATATCTTGTTCATTGCAAGCGCAGCTGCGAAATACTTGGTGCAAATCTACATGCATGCCACAACTGTTTTACTGTACAAAACGAAAAACTACAACTACAAAGGAAATTCTCTCTACAATTACACGCTAGCAATAAACAATAGCTACACTGATTACACAAACTACAAGAAAAGATCAGAAGATTCCAGTGAGGTATCCTCGGCTAAGGGTCGACATATGAAACGTCCCCTTAGAAAAATTTATGATTGGTTGTGCTGATAAACCTCTTACATTATTTGATTTTCAAACAGCTGAGCATAACTGAACGTACTCAGACATTTCGCTCTTTACCTGTTCTGATCAACACTAAACTGACACACAATATTTTAGGCGCAACGCAATCAGACTTAAGTAATCCCTACAAAAGAATGGCCCTGACTAACAATAACCTATACCTTTCATGAGTCACTTCTTTACTCGAACTACTGCAATACAGCGAGCGCCACTACTGCCAGCAAAATAACAGATTCTAACTACTGAAGGCACTAACTACTGATAGGCATAGTTAGCAAATGAAAGATTTTGATAGAGAACAAACAATGTATTTACCTTAATAGTGTTTAAAAGTCATTCATGATATCCAGTATTACAAATTTACTCTTTCTGGAGGACACACATCCAGATCGTCCGCTCTTAAAATTCTGCCATCTCTCTTCCCACATCCACCACTGCTGGCGGCTGACCTCCAACTGCGCAACGCTACCCGCTGTTCACATTCAACTGCCCAACACTGCAATAGAAAATATTTCAACAATGCCAACCAGCCACAGACTGCACACAGTACAGTCAGCGATTTTCATACAGAGCGCTACGTGGCGTTACCAACATAAAAACCTAAACAGCCTACTTACATGTTTAGGTTTTTATGTTGGTAACGCCACGTAACGCTCTATATGAAAATCGCTGACTGTGCTGTGTGAAGTCTGTGGCTGGTTTCCATTGTCGGAATAGTCGCTATTGCAGTGTTGGGCAGTTGGACAGGTGCCCTGCCACAAATTGTTCAGAGGAGAATTCTCTACGTCCTGTTACATTTTTGCACGCTCTTACGCGAACACCCTGTTGTAACACTTTTGACACTAAATGTAACTGGGTTTTCTCTTTTGATGCTAGTCAATTGTCAGGATGAGCATTACTGCAAAGGGCATTTGATTCTAAAGCTTTATGTCAGGATGAAAAACACAAAATAAATTACTTTTTCTTTCTTAACAACATGTGGGCAGGGTGGGTTCTTCCTTGGTTCGGGTATGAAGTAGAATGAAACAGCATTTTTACATAAGATAACTTTCATTGAATGTTTTGTACAACTGTTCCCTTACTGGATGTTCTGGCTCGGAGAGCGGCAGCTGCGTCGTTTGCGAAGCCTTCTGCTGCGGCAGCGGCGGCGTCTGATTACGCTTGGCGCTGTCTATCTCGTGTCGCCGTCACGCCCAGTTGACTGGAGACGCGCAGCGCGAGGTGGCCCGTTTAATTATTGAGAGCTAAGTCGTGAAACGGATGGCAATACCTTGGATGTGGCGTCCCCGTGTTTCTCTTCTCTAAGCGGCCGCGTGTGTCAGTGTTGTGCGTCGGCCAGCGGAGCGGCGCGGTGGGGGAAGGCCAGTGTCCCGGACTCGAACAAAGGACTCCAGCTTGCCAGTCTTCGGCCGACCGATCTTCATCCCAGCTCACAGGTGACTGCTGATGTGAGGCCGTCTCCTTCCCGTCCTCACGAGTCACCCGGGTACGTAAAGATCAGTCTTCAAATACCTTCTAACTTCTGTCTTCTGGCGCCGAGGCTGCTGCTTGCCATTCCATTACAGCGGCGGACTTGGTGCTTCCGCGTACGATGTAGTCTCTTCCTGCATGACGATCTTCAGCACCGAAAGTGAACTGAAAACTACTCTACTTTTCTTTCGTCGGGCCCACTGCGTCTCGCGTATTTATTCACTTCAGTTCACTGGAGGTGAACGACTTCACGGTCATTGCCTCTTCTGTCATGTTGAAAAGCTTCTCGAAGAATCTTCTTAACGTCGGTCATTGGCTCTTGGAATGCGACATGCGACAACTGAGAAGCGCGTGAGCCGGTCGGACGATGCCCTGACGGCTGAATCGACAGCGTCCGCTTATGTGGGAAGGGCGATGGCTTCTTCTGAACTTGCTGACTTCAAGCGCCGGCCGTTACCACAGCTGCTTTTCCCACTGTATGCCAGTGTGTACTCTTCTAAACTAAACTAAGTTTTTCATTTATTTGCTAATTTCTACTTCACTTTGATTTCACTAATTTATTTACTTATCTTAAGTACCACTCCACACTGTATAAGAATGATGTCATTTTTTACGAATATTTCCAAAAGTCTTTATTGTATTGTGCTGGTGAGTGAATGAAGGAGTGTCCTGGAAACCAGAGTCGGACCTGGCTAACCAGGATGCAGGATAGATCCTTCTCTTCAGCTCGATAAGGACGGTACAAGGATGCGAAAGAAAAGACATTGACAATACCATGTAGGCACAGTTTCGCATACCCTTTGACTGCAGGATAGCGTCGGTACTACTGCCGCGTCAAAAAAAAAAAGTGGCATAACGTCTAGTTAACACAACGACAGGCACGAAGATCAAATATAAATAGTGATTCCTAAGGACAGAGTATTTCTCATCACACTCAGAATTGTTGGTCTGTGATTGAATAGAACGGTAGACAATCGTTTCTGAAAATGCACGAGAAATCTGCAATGAATGTAAATTATGTATCCCAGATTCCTGATGGGGGCAAATGACCCCTCTTCACTCGCCCCTCTTCAGAGGGGTGAAAAAGTCCAGCAGTGTCGAAGTAATTATTCGGTCAGTGTGCGCCGTTTAAGCAGAACGAAATCAGGATAACCGGTTTGATACTCGAGTGATTTATGCTCACGTAACAGAGCGTCGAAAGCGAGCAGTTTTCTGCCTGTATGCACGAGACTGCAGCCTGGGCGCAGCAGGGCTTCTACTGTGGGCTCGCGCGGCGCTGGTCGGGTGCGGGCGCCCCTGGCACGGCGACGACCCGCGACGCTGCGGCAGAGCGAGGCGCGCATACCTGCCGGGGGCGGGGCGGCCGGCACCGCAGCCATCCCGCCGGGCTCCCCCAGGCCACCGCTGCCCCACTTCTCAACGCGGAAAGGAAACCACAGCTATTGACTGTCAGAACTGTTTTTTCGCCCTGCGTACACGCGATCTTGCAAATAACAGGGTGCAGATGAACATGTAGACTTAGCCTTCTTATACACTGAAGAGCAAAAGAAACTGGTACACCTGCCTCATATCGTCTAGGGCCCCAGCAAGCACGCAGAACTGCCACAACACGACGTGCCATCGACTCGACTAATGTCTGAATTAGTGCTGGAGGGAACTGACATCATGAATCCTGCAGGGCTATCCATGAATCCGTAGGAGTACGAGTGGGTGGAGATCTCTCCTGAACAGCACATTGCAAGGTATCCCACATATGCTCAATAATGTTCCAGTCTCGAGAATTTGGAGGCCATCGGAAGTGTTTAAGCTCAAAAGAGTTTTCCTGGAGCCACTCTGTAGCGATTCGCGACGCGTGGGGGGTCGCAATGTCCTGCTAGAATTGTCCAAGTCCGTAGGAATGGACAATGGACATGAATGGATGCAGATGATCAGACAGGGCGCAAACGTGTCACCTGTCAGAGTCGCATCTAAATGTATCAGGTGTCCCATATCTCTCCAAGTGTACACGCCCCACACTAATACAGAGCCTCCACCAGCTTGAACAGTCCCCTGCTGACATGCAGTGTCCATTGATTCATTAGGTTGTCCCCATACCCGTGCACGCCCATCCACTCGATAGAATTTGAAACGACCAGCCAACACGTTTCCAGTCGTCAACAGTCCATCGTCGGTGTTGACGGGCCCAGCCGAGGCTTAAAGGTTTGTGTCGTGCAGTCATCAAGGGACACGAGTAGGCCTTCGGCTCTGACAACCCATATCGATGATATTTCGTTGAATGGTTCGCACGCTGAAACTTGTTAATGGCCCAGTATTGAAATGTGCACCAATTTGCGGAAGGGTTGCACTTCTGTCACGCTGAACGATTCTCTTCAGTCACCGTTGGTCTCGTTCTTTTTCCGGCCGCAACGATGTCAGAGATTTGTGTTTTACTGGATTACTGACATTCACGATACACTCGTGAAATGGTCGTGCGGAAAAATCCCCACTTCATCGATACTTCGGAGATGCTTTTGTAACCTCACCCTCACTTATCGACCTTAATGACTGAAAAAATTAAACCGCGTGTACCTAATGGAAATTTGGGAAAAGCAATCGTCACCGAAGTTAATCTGTCGGTAAAGAGGGAGGAAAGGGTTACATCCAAATGAAAGGAAAAATGCAAATGAAACTGCTGGAAATTAATTTTGAAAACGGGTAAAGTTAATAAATAAAGTAAATGTGCGGCCGTTACGTTAACAATTGACTAGCGGTAATTAGATATTTGAGATTTGGGGGAAATTACGGTCGCCAGTCCTAAGGACAATTACTATAGTAACTAAAAAAGATAGGTTATTACACATATAATTAGCACTAACGTTATGCTTAAATGTGTGTCGTTTCCCTTTTGGAACGTAATACAGTAGCGACTGTGTGTGACATACGATTGGCGTTCAACAAGTAATGCACCACATTCTTTTCCCTGCTAGTTTTGGTTGAGAAAATGCGGTATTTGGCATGGGACATCGTGGCATATTCCCCCTTCAGCCTCTATAGTTTCGTGAAGTAGCGATAGATGGTGGATGAGACATCGGGGCATATTCCCTCTTCAGCCCCAAAATTTTTGTGAAGTTGCGATAGATGGTGGTGCTGTACGTAGCCTTCAAAATGGCGTCTGTAACGGATGTGCGTTCCAAGCAGAGATCGGTCATTGAGTTTCTTTTGGCGGAAAACCACACCATCGCAGATATTCATAGGCACTTGCAGAATGTCTGGGGACCTGGCAGTGAACCAAAGCACGACGAGTCGCCCCATTCCCCGCGTGCCGGCCAGCCACACATTGCTGTGACTTCAGTAACGTTGGAAAATGCGGACACTCCCATTCGACGTGACCGACGGGTCGCAGTCAGACAACTCGCTGTACAACTGGACGCCTCAGTTGGGGTGCTCGGAGGTGTGTGCCCTCTGGGTTCCTCACCGCCTAAGAGGAGACGATCAGGAGCAACGAAGAACCACATGTGGATATTTTATTGCCCGTTACGAGTCTGATAGTGACACTTCTTTTGTCGAACATCGTCACAGGTGACGAAAGATGAATGCATCATTTCGAACTGGAAACAAAACGGCAATTCATGGAGTGGCGCTACACCACCTCCCCTCCGAAGAAAAAGTTCAAGACGTAACCTCAGCCAATAGAGTAATAGCGACGATCTTCTGGGACTCTGAAGTGGTTATTCTGTGTGATGTCTTCTGTTATAGTAGAACAATCAACTGTGAAATGTATTTTGCTGGCCTTCGGAAATTGACGAAGCGACTTCAGCCTTTCCAGCGCCACAAAAATCTAAACGGACAGCGCAAGGATTTTTTTTTAGCCCAATAATGGATGCACTCCGGAGGAAGCTGTACGTGGATGATGGGGAGGTTATTGATGCACCAAGACGTTCGCTCAACGTCGAGTTGTACCACGCAGACATATAGATCCTCTCAACCAGGTGGCGTATGATCATTGCATGGAAAGGAGATTATGTTGAACAAAAGGTTTTTTTTAGCCAAATCAGTGGGGAATAATACGGTGTATTGGTATCCTGGATAACATCAACCTTCTTTCACAAATATAATGTGTTTCATTTATTACTGAACGCCCCCCATAGATTCGACAAGTTCTTACTGTGAGCGTACAAGCTGTGGCAGTCTTCCGCCGCAGACGACGTGGCTGGCAGTTGCTACGGAGCCGTGGCGGCCTGGGAAAAACCAGAGCGGAATCTTGGGGCCGTGTTTGCGCGCTTGGAGAAATTAATATGCCAGAGAAAAGTTGATACAAACGGAACTAAGAGTGACACGAAGGTGCGAGTTGGCGCTCATGGACATAAAATTATGTAAAGCTAAATTATCAATACGCGCCAAAAAATATATAATAGTTTAAAAGTTATTGTTACCTAAAGAACTGTAAATTTATGGACAATCAAAAGCTAGTATCTCGGCAATGTTTTGGCCGATTAATATGAACATAGTGTTTACGGATGCGGCTAGTAGAGCTGCATCGAGCAATCATAGCCGATTTAGCAGAATATATACCATTTTTGAATGACAGGGCAGAATATGCGATTCGACTAGATAAACTGTGTTTTTGGTAATAAATAAATTTATAGAGACGAAAGCAGCGGCAGCAATCTAAAGTTTGAAGAGGCAGATGAGTAATTAAGTGTATATTTTTATTTGTTCATTTATTTTTAGTATCAAAAACCTGAGAAAAGCAAAATCATGCCCCAAGAACATTATTTGTGAAAAAAACGGTGGCAGATACAAAAAAATTGGACTTCAGATTGTTATTGCCTGGAAAAATCTGTATTTTTCAATGTATCATTGTGTTTTTGTGTTTAGTTTTAGAATATTCGTAATTTTTTTGTCAAACATTGTTTTTGAGTTAGGCAGTAGTTTCGAGGGTGCACACGGCGGCCATCTAGGAGGAGTGGAGTTTGTGATATGCTAAGAGCCGGATGTACCGCGCACCTGGGGGTAGTAGTGGGTTGGTAGCCACGTTTGGGGACAAGTATGTATGTGGCGACGTTCGAAAACGATCAAGGTGAGCGCAATATAGTGGTTTAGGACAGCAGACAACATTGTATTTTGTGAAGTGTGAACAGACTGTCGAGTGGCGTGGTCGCGACAAATGAATTTTAGAGTAAAGTGTTGTAACATCAGTTGTTAATGGCTGCCCTTACGTAAAAGCTCCCCACACTGCATTTTAAGTGTTTAGTCAATATGTTGAAGACTTTCGTGTAAAAATAGAAATAGACTACTTGTTCAAATTACAAATCAACGTGAGTGACTCAATATTTTTTAAATTTCACAGCATTACCTGCCTACATTGTATTTTTTTATATTTTATTTCGGCTTAAAAGTTGAGTTTACGACAGGTGTGAGCTGGCAACCTATGACGAAAAACGGAGCCAACCATTGAGACCAGCCACGTCTCTGGGCCGTTCAATTAAGCTGAGTGTTGAGTGTAACAACTATATATTTTTTCGTGCCATAGCACGTGGGAGCTCGATCTAACTGTTAACTCTACAGTGTGTAGTGCCTAGTACTGTCGTATTACTGCGTTTCCGGCGGTATGTGGCACTTGATATCTACACAGATATCACTCAGGTACCGTAAACTGCGTGTGGGCGTAGGGCTGGTGCCCTGCACCGTACCTTATGTGTTCCATTGGCTTCAAATCAGTCGAATTTTGTAGCTAAGACGTTAACATCAGTTAAATACCGTGATACGCAAACCAAGTGGCCTAATTCAGGACTTCCGGCATCAGCAGCTGTCCTGCTGGAAGACATCATTGCCATCGACGAAGACATCAAGCATAAACAGATGCAAGTGTCCGCATTAACGTTCGTGTAGTTCTTATCTGTCACGGTACCTTCCTTTGCTACCACATCCCCCCCCCTCTCCAGACAGCCCAGCTGAATGCTCTCACAGCATAATACTGCCCCACTGGCCTTCTACCGTGATATGACGCACGTTTTTAGCAATCATTCGCTTTGATGACAGCGAATCCGGACAAGACCATCGACTTCCTGTAACAGGAAACATGATTAGGTGACTAGGTGACATGTTTTCATTGATCAGTGTTCCACATTGAGTGATCTTGTGCAGACTGCTGTCGTAAGTGACAATGTCACTGAATTAACATGATAACAAGTAGGAGTCGGCTGCTGCAGAGCCTGTGTTCACCAATGAATGCTGTACAGCATTGTATTCTACTTTCAAATCTGCCACAATCGCCACCTACCCTGCTTCATACAGCAGGCAAACCTCCGACTTCCCAGGTCTGTGATGGGGTATGGATGCCCAACACGTTGTCGCCTACAAGTGAATCCACTGAACTTTCCACACATCGTCATGACAATATCACGCAGATAACCGACCATCTTCGGCATTTCCAAACTGCTCATTCACAGCTATAGGGCCATAACAATCTGCCCTGTATCAAAGTCGCTTATACCAATGAATTTCTCAATTTTCGGTTCTTATCGTCCAATATAATGATGCGCTATTCGTCACTGCTCCACTTGTACACTTCCTGTGGCTCATTATGTACCTCCAATCCCACGAGTTGGCAATCAGGCTCTTGGTGGGTAATGGTCATATTGTGTTGGTTCGTCAGCAAACATAAATGATGTGTCACAAAGGAAAGCAGTGCTTTAAGAATGTTTGTTGAAGATAATATTTATAAGAGAGTATCGTCGTTGCACTGTCGTAAAATAATACAGCAAGACAGTGACAAAATTGCCACCTGGTATAAATGAATGCCATCACTTATTAAAGGTCGATAAATGCAGCTTACGTCCCAAACAGATAAGCATTGTGCCGGCCGGTGTGGCCGAGCGGTTCTAGGCGCTACAGTCTGGAACCGCGCGACCGGTACGGTCGCAGGCTCAAATCCTGCCTCGGGCATGGATGTGTGTGATGTCCTGAAGTTAGTTAGGTTTAAGTAGTTCTAAGTGCTAGGGGACTGATGACCTCAGATGTTAAGTCTCATAGTGCTCAGAGCCATTTCAACCATTTTTTGATGTCTAGGGGTAGTCGGCTTTCAGCCGTGATACCGTGCGGACGGGCTCGGCGCGCCGAGCTGCACTGCGCAGGCGTTGTTTGTTCACTCGCTAGCGCGCGGTTGCGTCGTTGTATTGCCTTATAGTACCGGGACCAACCCGCCATGGCGTTCTCATATCGACAAGTTACAATCAAACTAACGTTGAACGCATCGTACACGTGACCGAGGCCCATGAAATTGAACGGTTTCTTCGAGACATCATGCACACAGAACCGCAAGACCTGATAGGCATTCATTTGTCTATTGTATCTAGCACAGTGTACCTGAAACTGACGAAGGGGACTGCGACAGACTCCTCCAACGATCTGGAAACAGCTTTCACTTCTGCCACGCCGACGGTAATGTGAGCGTGGTAGCAGTTGACCATGCTGGTCTGGGGGTGCGTAGCATGCGCATCGTTGAACTACTGTTCGAAGTTCCCGCCAACCTTGTCGTTGATGCGCTGCGGCCATATGGCACAGAGGAGAAATGGAATACATTTGAAACGTACCCTGTCCTTAACGCCCTACGACAAGTGCGCATAGAATTTAAGAAGCACGTTCGATCGTATGTTTTCGTTGGCGGCTGCCGTGCAGATGTTATATATGATGGTCAACCGAGGATCTGTTCGGGCTGCGGCCAGGAGGGCCATGTTAGAACTGAGTTTCTGCAGCGCCGCCTCGTTCAGGAGCTCCGCAATAAACTTCCCCAACGATCCACGATGACCTCTCTCTCCCGCTAACGTATGTGGAGGCGGCACGACATGATGTGACGGATGATCAAAACCTGCTACTACCTCAAGCAGCTGCGAGCTCCGTTGGAGAGTCAGCGCCGTCTCCGCCGACGAGGACGACACCACCGCAGCCAAACGGTGCAGAGGTTCCTGCAGCCTCTGCCCAACGCGGCGTCGCGGGCACTCAGCCGCCGTCATTGTCGAGATCGGACACAGGGATTCTCAATGACCGAGACCGTGTCGAGCCCCGCCCTCCAGTGGATGTCGAATCTCCGACCCGCAAGCAAAAATCACACAAGCGACACGAGAAGAGGTGATTGTCAGCTGAAGAACTGGACAGGATGTGAGAATGGTGGAAGACATCGACTCTGTTGACGCGCCTACAACTGCAACGGATTCCAGCGGCCTCATTCACCAGAGGGCGCCTGACGATAGCGAACACTCTCCTACATCTGGTGGCCCTGAAAACGGGCCGCATTGCGTCAAATCCCAAAATGTGGGCTCCTGTGAAAGTGGCCAGCCACCACTGACCTCCCAATCCTCTCTTGGTGATTGGGCAGACGACATGGAGGCCGATGATGCACAGCACACATCCATACCTCCTCCAGAGCCCGTGGCTGACATTGAGCCCGGAGAGCCCTGCCACTCAGGGGATCATACGGCTCAGTAACGCACGCCATGCGGCTGGATGGCTGTGTGGCGGGCGAGCTCACCGTGGGCTTGCCCCAGCACACTGCCTCCGCCACTTTATATGTCTCAATCCTACCCTGTGGGAACAGTCAATGTCAATGGTGTCCACTCCACTGTCAAGACCCGCATGTTACACGGTATGATCAGAGTGGCAGACTTGGACATTGCCCTTCTCCAGGAGGTCCTTCCCGAGCTGCCTTTAGACCTATATGGCTATACCACCTACAGCCTACCCTCTGGTGATGGCGCAGGCGGAACGGCCCTCCTTCTCCGAGATGGCGTGGAAACTACTGACGTGACGCACTTGCCGAACGAGCGAGGCATCGCTCTCACTCTTGGCGTAGTACGCCTCGTTAACGTCTACGCCCACTCCGGTACTTCACACCACGGTGACAGGCATGTCTTCTAGTCGGAGGAGGTAGCCCCACTTTCGCAAGGAAATATGGACCATTACGTAGTGGGCCGCGACTTTAACAGTGTTTTGCGCCCCGAGGACCACATACCGCATTATGTCCCATGCCTGGCTCTGCAAGCACTGGTACGTGACCTCGCGCTCCACGACACATGGTTGTTACATCATGGGAACCAGCGCGGTTATACGCACTTTACCGGCCAGTCTGCCAGTCGTCTGGACCGGATATACGTCTTGCGTGCCCTCCCCACGGCAGCCCGTGACGCAGAACTCTGGTCGACGGCCTTCACGGATCATCTCGCGTATATCCGCACTGTCACCTTACCCTGACAACTTACCAGGCGCAGCAGAGGCCCGTGGACGCTAAACGTCAACCTCCTTCGCGAGGAAGCGTGTTCGGCAAGCAGTTACTGACACGTGGCGACGTCATTTCAGGTGTGTGTGGCTGGGATGTGTCAAACCTGCAGTCCACAAGACCCTGATGGCCTAAGGGCGTGGCAAATCGAACTGGCAAAAGACAACACTATACAGGGTTACGTGAGCTGGCGACGCAACCACCGTCTCCCGAACGTAAGCTGTCCGTACAGCGCATCAAAGCTCGTCTACTTCGGATCAGGGCAGAGCAGCTAGAAGGTGTCCGCATCCGTGCGTGAGTGCAAGACTGCATCGCCAAGTAAATGGCATCATTCTTTCACATTGTGCGCGAGAGGTGCCACAGCAAACGTCAGCTCATTACAGCGGTAAACACGGAGGAGGGCGGCCGCGCAGTGGCTCAAACGGACATTGCGCACACGTTCGCCCAACACTATGGGACCTTGTACATGGAAGATCCGCGAAACGTACCTGATTATGACGAGCTGTTGCATGATTTTCCCGCACCTAGGGACGTGGTACCGGATGATACTCTGCTGTTGCCCATTACATCCGACGAGCTGACATCGACCTTGGCACGTGGAGCACCGAACAAATCGCCTGGGCCGGACGGTTAACCTCAGGAATTATACCGCACTTTTAATGACCTTATGGGCGACAAGCGTCTCCAAATATTTCAAGAACTGCTTCGCCCTGATTTCATTATCCCACGGAATTCACAGACGACATCTTGATCCCAGTACCGAAACCGTATGGTGGTTGTAGGTGGCGGGACTTTCACCCACTCACATTCCTCAACAACGACTACAAGATCTTCGCCTGCACCCTTCGCACGCGTCTCCACACAGCTATCGGGAAAGCCATCCACACCGATCAGACATGTTTAGGTGGAGACAGCAACATTCATACAGCGTTAAAAGCTTACCGCGACGTAATTGCTTTGACGGCGGCCTGCAAAATACGAGGCGCCCTTGTCACCGTAGATTTTGACCACGCATTCGACCGCGTCGACCACGGCTTCTTACGCGCAGTTTTGGAACACTTTCTCCAGAGTCTGCACAGGTGGTCCTTCTACTGGTCCACAGAACTCGCTCCGGCATGATGGGCAACGGTTACCAGTCTGGCCACATTGTTGTTGGACGGTCAGTGCGACAAGATTGCCCGTTGTCGCGTATATTATTTGCGGCAGCGCTTGAACCAGATTTACATGGTCTACGGCATCGATTAACAGGCATTTCCGTGCAGGACGTGACATTTCGTTGTGGTGCATTCGCCTATTATATAGTGTTCCTGGCCAGATCAGAGGATGAAATGCGTATGGCGCTTCAGTGGCTACGCCAGTACGGGGCGGTCGCTGGGAGCGTCACCAACGTTGAACCGTGAATTTACTTTCAAATTCTTTTCTCGAAGAATTTACTTTATTTACTGGCGATTCATCAAGAGCATTGACACATTTAATCACACTAGGTGAGCGTGGAAGTAGTTGCCAGGAAGTAACTGATGGAAAATTTCCTTTAAGAAATGTGAATTTATGCCTAAAAGCTTTTCAAAGCAGAAAAGCACACTCGAAACACCAAGTCACAATTTAACAAATGTGAATTTTATTGTTAAAGCCCTTTTTAAACAGATTTAAAATTATAAGCAGAAAAGCACCCTCGAAATATGAAGTTACAGTTTTATTTAGAGGCAAGAACAATATTAACAGTAGGAGCCTTCGGGCTGAGAAGCTCGCCTGCTCCCTTTCAACACGGCCGTAGGCCGTAGTCATGACCGCCCACAACAACCTCTGAAAAAGTGCCCTGGTGTAAATCTGCAACACACCAGATTACTTTAAAGAAAAGTTTTTAACAACTCATACAAACATGTAAACTATGTACCCCGTAAGAGGAATGGAAATGGTACAACCTCAAATTATGTGCCAGCTAAAGTGCAAATTTTTAAATTTTTTTAAAGGACTCTTACGGTGGAAGGGTGGCAAGCCTATAACCTAAAATGACTATTTAAATAAAACCCATTAAATGCAGACTTACATAAAATGTACAACATGCCCTACATTACACATATACCACCTCGCAAGATGATAAGCAAGATAGAAACATATTTCAAGAATTACACATTTAAGCAATAAATTCGTTAACACCGAATCCGACAAACATGACAGAGGCATCTATTAACGTATGGCAGATTGACTTGACGGGGGGGGGGGGGGGGGGGGTACTAAACAACCCGAACCGCAGATTGCTCTAAACCTCCCCAATTCCACAAGGGGAAAACGGACCACCCAATTCACAGTATCCAACTTCCCGCGGGTGGGTAAACGGAGAAAAAATGGTGGGACGACCCCAAAACAAAGCGGCTGGTGACCTCACCAAGAAAACAAGTAATTTAACAAGTAAATGAAACAAAATATCTCCAATCACTTAATTTCTAATAAACTGCGATTTCTGGAGAAGACCCCAACGCTCTCCCCCGAACCGTCCGCTGCCAGCCGTTTCAACGGACGCAGGAAGGCGCGCCGATCTCCCGTCTCACGGCGTCGCAGCTCACCACGGCCAGACCGATGTCGTGGGTTGACTCCTGTTGCTCTCGTGTCGGCCGCGAAGTCACTACCCCTCGTTATACGGCGCGGCCCAATGGCTGCCACGTAGCGACCTCGCATTCGCCGACGCTCGCCGGCACGGTAGCTCTCTGTAATGAAAAAACTGAGTCAAGAAAACAACGACCAACTTGAACGGATGTCTTGTGACGTCCGCCTAGACCAAACGCAACGAACTATATCGAAAAAAAAGACGCTCAAGACGGATTAGGCATCTTGTGTCTCAGTGCACGACCGACCAACCGATCGATCCAACCGGCCTTAAGGCCGATCCGAACGGCAGACATCCTGGCACTCCAGACGGCAGACCGACATTGACTAAGCGATCACTCGGTCGGACTCACCCCTGCAGAGGAAACATGCCCTCAGGCTACCCGACATCCCTGCCCCGGGAAGAGACCGACCTACCGATCAATCCAACCGCCAATGTCCACTGCCTGAACAAACTCGAGCACACTGGAGGCCTACCACATACTAACATTCCGAACGACGGACAGACACTGACTGCCCCAAACTGACCCGGCTGACCAACTGACTAAACTCACAGCCTGACTGACTGCCCTGGCTGACCAACTGCCTCCGACTGATTGACCAGCCTGACGAGATTTTTTTTCTTTTCTTTATTGAATTTCAATTCCCCCCGAAGGGGGCGGGTTGGCAGCAGCTTAGTATGCCGCTCTTCAGCCTACAGACTTTGTGAGAAAGATGAAGAGAACAAATAATAAAAACAGGCGATAAAATCGGAGACTTAAAGAGTAACATGGCGAAAAGAAATCGTGGAACTTAAAACAAACAACAGAGGGATGATGATGCTAATAAAATACATACGAAGCAGACAGGTAAAACAATAGACAGACAATTAAAAAACACGGTGACAGTCTGGATTCTGTTCGCAAAAGACATAAAGTTCACACCTAGCGACAGCATGGTTTCTGTTCGCAACACGAGAAAGACGAACAACACTGAATAGTCACTGGAACACTGCACTAAAAAGTTGGCAAATGTGACATACCACAGCCGAGAGCAGGTGGGGGGAAACTGGACAGATGATGGGAAAACAAAAAAGGGGGGAAAGGAGAGTAAAAGCGAAGGGGGGAACCGGGAAAGGAGCTGATGGAGGATGAGGACCCATAAGAGGGGTGGGAGGCAGACGCAACAGGGAGTGGGGTAGGCAGAGGAGGGGAATACAAAAGGACTTGGGGGGGAGAAGGGAGGTAGGGAGAGTTTAGTGGGGAGAAAACAGGACGGAAGGGGGGAAGAGGGAGCCCAGGGAAAGGACAGAGGAAAGGAGGGGGAGTGAGGATCAGATTTGATAGGAGGGATAAATGGAGGGAGAGAGGGCATCGTCCGGGAGGGGGAGTTGATGGAAGCCACCGTGGGAAAGGAGATGTAGGGTGTAGAGATGGAGGGTAGGGGGGACACAACGGTGAAGACGTGGCAGGGGGCGGGGACGGGAGAGGAGAGGAGCAACCAGGGGGTGAGGGGGTTCAAGATGGCGGGAGGTGTAGAGGATGCGGATATGTTCGAGGAATAGGAGCAGATGGGGGAAAGGAATGAGATCATAGAGGATCCGCGTGGGGGGACGGGAGGCGTATACGGAAGGCGAGGCGGAGTGCATGACGCTCAAGGATCTGGAGGGACTTATAGAATTTGGGGGGGGGGTCAGATATCCAGGCAGGACTCAGCCTGGCGAGCTTATCGAGCCCCTTAAATGCACGTGAACAGGCAACCTTTCCGCTTTTCCACCAGAGGGAGACACCAAAGCTGGGATCGGCACAGCGGCGCCACCGGCAGCAAAGGAGGGAGACTGCTTTACACTACGCGCTGCGGCGCGCTTTTCAAAACAGCAGTTTTTACTACTGCTCAGACGTGAAGAAGACAAAATACATGGATGTCGGAGGGGAGCTTTCGCAAGCAACGGCGGTGCCCTTTGACAAAGTGCCCATACTCAAATGTTTAGGAGTGCAGTTCTATAGTAACGTTCGCCGCACGGCGGCGGCTGCGTACCGCAGGCTCCTACACCAGACACGTGTTCTGCTGCAGGACAAAAAATTGTGTCGCATGGTTATGCTCCTCAGAACACGTTATGTCAACACCTATCTTGTCTCCAAACTGAACTATTTTGCGCATGTCCTTCCTTTGCCGGTTACGATGGCCGACAGATTTCAAGCAACATATGGACATTTCGTGAGCGCCGGCCTTGTTTTTTAAGTCCGATACGCCACCCTGACACTGCCGGAGCGGGCGGTTGGCATCGGTTTAATTCATGCCTATAACCGTGCGCGATCTCTTTATCTCAACACTATGCGTCGGACGTGGACCTCTACCCACGCCACTCTGACGGGCACCTTGATGGCTGAATTGGCACCACACTCTCTGAATCCCCCGGTTTCTGTAGGACGCATTTCACTGGCACTCGTCCATATCAGACAGTTCTTTATTGACCTCAGCTACAGCTACTTTTTTAATGAGAGTGTTGCAGGGTTGTTAGATTACAGGCGTTATTTAACGAGCAACTACACGATCAAAGCGTATGGTACGCTCTTTGCGAATTACTTGTGGTCGCTGTTTACGCGCCCTCCAGACCATTAGGGTGTACCGGATGTGAAAAGAGACAGAGATAGCACATGATGGACTGGTGAGAGACATCACCGGTAGTTATAGGGTGTATAGTAGGGTGTTTCAGCCTCGCTGAACGAGAAGACGACCAGGACATCCCGCTGTCTGGCTTAAAAAAAAAAGGGCGGAGGCGCGGACAAGGGTTCTTGTCCTTGGGGTGGGAAACTGACCTTAAAGGTGGAAGAATCAGCAATGATCAACGGCATAAGGATGCAGAAGGCAATGGAAACCACTGCATTAAAGACACAGAACGTGTATCCACAGGACGTATTTGAACAAGTGACATGATGATCTCTCGATTGGCAAAAACTTCCTGAATAGCCCCCCCCCCCCCCCAATTCGGATCTCCGGGAGGGGACTGCCAAGAGGGCAACAACCATGAGAAAAAGACTGATTAACCAACGAAAGGATAACATTCTACGAGTCAAGGCGGGAATAGAAATCTGAACGTGGTAGAAAAGCTAGAAAATCTGAGAATGGAAATGAAAAGGCTTAATCTAGAGAGGTCAGTAAAATGAAATCGAAAGAAGACAAGCATTTCTGGTCAGATGAGCATAGGCTAATATTAACGGCAGCAGAAAATAGTATCACGGGAGTAGGATTCTTTATAAATAGGAACGTAGCGCTGAGAATGTGTTACTGTGATCAATTCAGTGATAGGGTTGTTCTTACCAGAATCGACAGCAAACCAACACCGACAACGATAGTTCAGGTATACCTGCCGACGTCGCAAGATGAATATGAAAAGAAGAGAAAGTATATGAGGATATTGAATGGGTAATACAGAACGCAAAGGAGATAAAAAACCTAATAGTCATGGGGGACTGGAATGCAGTTTTAGGGGAAGGAGAAGGAAAAGTTACAGCAGGACAACATGGGCTTGGGACAAGGAACGAGAGAGGAGAAAGGCTAATTGAGTTCTATAACAAGTTACAGCTAGTAATAGCGCATACTCTGTTCAAGAATCACAGGAGGAAGAGATATACTTGGCCGGCTGATGTGGGAAGATTTCAGTTAGATTACATCATTTTCAGACAGAGATTCCGCAATCAGATACTGGATCGTAAGGCGTACTCAGAAGCAGACATAGACTCAGATCACAATATAGTAGTGAGGAAGAGTAGGCTGAAGTTTAAGACATTAGTCAGGAAGAATCAATACGCCAAGAAGTGGGATACGGAGGTACTAAGGAATGACGAGATACGGTTGAAGTTCTGTAAGGCTATAGGCAATAAGGAATAGCTCAGTAGGCAGTACAGTTGGAGAGGAAAGGACATCTCTAAAAAAGGGCCATCACAGTGGTTGGGAAGGGAAACATAGGTACAAAGAAGGTAACTGCAAAGAAACCATGGGAAACAGAAGAAATACTTCAATTGATCGATGGAAGGAGAAAGTACAAGAATGTTCCGGGAAACTCAGGAATAGAGGAATACAAGTCACTGAGGAATGAAATGAATAGGAAGTGCAGGGAAGCTAAGACGAAATGACTGCAGGGAAAATGTGAAGATATCGAAAAGGAAATGATTGTTGGAAGGACAGATTCAGCACACCGGAAAGTCAAAACAACCTTCGGTAACATTGAAAGCAAAGGTGATAACAAAGAGTGGAACGGGAATTCCACTGTTAAATGCAGAGGAGAGAGCGGATAGGTGGAAAGAATACAGTCAAAGCCTCTACGAGGGGGGAAGATTTGTCTGATGTGTTAGAAGAAGAAACAGGTGTCGATTTAGAAGAGATAGGGGATCCAGTATTAGAATCAGAATTTAAAAGAGCTTCGAAGGACTTATGATCAAATAAGGCAGAAGGGATAGATAACATTCCATCAAAATTTCTGAAATCATGGGGGAAGTGGCAACAAAACTACTATTCACGTTGGTGTGTAGAATGTATGAGTCTGGCGAAATACCATCTGAGTCACGGAAAAGCATTATCCAAACAATTCCGAAGACGGCAAGAGCTGACAAGTACGAGAATGGCCGCACAGTCAGCTTAACAGTTCATGGATCCAAGTTGCTTACAAGAACAATATGCAGAAGAATGGAAAAAAACTGAGGATGCGCTAGATGACAATACGTTTGGCTTTAGGAAAGGCAAAGGAACTAGAGAGGAAATTCTGACATTGCGGCTAATAATGGAAGCAAGATTAAAGAAAAATCAAGACACATTTATAGGATTTGCCGATCTGGAGAAAACGTTCGACAGTGAAAAATGGTGCAAGATGTTCGAAATTCTGAGAAAAGTAGGAGTAAGGTATAGGAAGAGACGGGTCATATATAATATGTACAAGAGCAAAGAGGGAATAATAAGAGTGGACGACCAAGAACGAAGTGCTCGTATTAAAAAGTGTGTGAGACAAGGAGTAGCCTATCGTCCCTACTGTTCAATCTGTACATCGAGCAAGGAATAATGGAAATAAAAGAAAGGTTCAGGATTGGAATTGAAAGATGAAAGGATATCAATGATACGATTCACTGATGACATTGCTATCTTGATTGAAAGTGAAGAAGAATTACATGATCTGCTGAACGGAATGGTCTAATGAGTACAGAGTATGGATTGAGAGTAAATCGAAGAAAGATGAAGGTAATGAGAAGTAGTAGAAATGAGAACAGCGAGAAACTCAACTTCAAGATTGATGGTCACAAAGTAGATGAAGTTAAGGAATTCTGATACCTAGGCAGTAAAATAACCAATGATGGACGGAGCAGGGAGGACATAAAAAGCAGAGAAGCAATGGCAAAAAGGGCATTCATGGCCAGAATTAGTCTGCTAATATCATACATCGGCCTTAATTTGAGGAAGAAATTTCTGAGAATGTACGTCTGAAGTACAGCACTGTATGGAAGAGAAACATGGACTGTGGGAAAACCAGGACAGAAGAGAATCGAAGCATTTGAGATGTGGTGGAAGAGACGGATGTTGAAAATTACGTGGACTGATAACGTAAGGAGGTTCTGCGCAGAATCAGAGAGAAAAGGGATATCTGGAAAACGCAGGTAAGGAGAAGGGACAGGATGATGGGACATTTGTTAAGACATGAGGGAATGACTTCCATGGTACTATAAGGAGCTGTACAGCACAAAAATTGTAGAGGATGACAGAGATTGAAATACATCCAGCAAATAATGGAGGACGTTGGTTGCAAGTCCTGCTCTGAGATGAAGAGGTTAGCACAGGAGAGGAATTCGTGGCGGGCCGCATCAAACCAGTCAGAAGACTGATGACCAATAAAAAAAGATAAGTGATGGCTATCTTGAGCACGTCACATTGCAAATCTGATTAGGGGCAATACTGAGAAGTGATATAAATGGGATGATCAAATAAAATGAGTTACTATAAAAGTCGAAAGGAAGACTTTGTTGGCAGCGTTTTCGGAAAATACAATGCATCTATATAGGAGATAACATAAAAGACCCCGGACCTATCGGTTCTGCCGTGATGTTCCAGTGCCTGAGTTCTTGTCAAGAAGATATGACTACAAATGCCGAACGAAAGCTGAGACGCACTACTAGGGACGCAACAGGTTAACGTATCCACTATAGAGAATGCTCGAGAAACTTAAATGTGAATCCTTGGAAGAAAGACAAAGTAGAGCTCGGGAACCACAGTTATTAGAAAATATCTATGCGAAGAAGACATGAGGTCATTACTCTTCCGCCCTCGTATATCTCACGTACGGATCATGGTGTTACTGTACGTACACAGGCAAAAACATTAATTTTTCTTTCGCTCAGTACGCGAATAGAGAAGGGCAGAAAATCGATAATACTGGTGTGATGTACCTATCGCCATGTACCGTATAGTAGATGTAGATACTGATGTGGTGTACTCTGGTTTCAAACTTCTTGACATTACTAATCTCTGTACTAGATCGCGACTTGAATGGGGGCCTTGCAAGATCCTGCCTAGTAGTTGTTCAAGAATGAATCTTTCGCTTTGCAGTGGAAGCTCTAGGTTTGAACCCAGTACAGTGCACAGTTTTAATCTGCATGTAATTTCAAAACGAGGGAAAGATTCACTCCGGAAGCATCCACTGAGCTGTAACGTGCAAGGCAAGGTACCTGTTTTAGCATCCCTACTTGGAACACAGTTTCAATCGAGGAAAATTTCAAAAATTTTGTTTGCTGAGTTGGTCATTTTGTCAAAAACTCCTTCATTTTGGATAAAAGGTTAACTCTGCGTGTCAAATTCGGATAAAATCCTCAGATTTTGTTGACTGCCTCCATCACCATCTTGGGGGCAAAGACTGACTGTAGTGAAATCGGTGAGGCGCCCCCTTTTACGCGCAGCGGACACAGTCTGATAGGCAGGACTCCGTCTTGGTGACATTACAGAGATGGTGCATAAAAAGGTTACGTCCTCTGCGTTCATATAAAGTATTACCCTTGTGCAGGCCGTCCAGTATCACTTGCAGCTTCATCATGCCTGTCATAACGTAAAGTATTTGCAGTCTTTCTCTGTGATCTTTCTTTAACAAATTGTACGCTTCCGTGTATTGTTAGGTGCGTAGCCGATGTTTCTATTGAAATTATTATAACATAGTCCAATTTCCACTGCTTCTCTAATAACAGAGTCACAACAGTTTGATGCGTGAGCCAGAAGACTCGCTCATCCAAACATATTCTTGCCTTTATCTACTAAACAGTGCTCGGCCACCGCTGATTTCGTTACTTAAGGGGACGTCGATTTAGTGGTGGGTCACTGTGTAACACTGTTATGGATATTACCTATAATGGTCTTATCTAACTTCTCGTCTGTTTTTCATTGGGTTGGGTTGTTTTTTGGGGAAGTGACCAAACAACGAGGTCATCGGTCTCATCGGATTAGGGAAGGAAGTCGTCCGTGCCCTTTCAAAGGAACCATCCCGGCATTTGCCTCGAGCGATTTAGAGAAACCACGGAAAACCTAAATCAGGATGGCTGGACGCGGGATTGAGCCGTCGTCCTCCCGAAGCGAGCCCAGTGTGCTAACTACTGCACCACCTCGCTCGGTTCGTTTCTGACTTGCTGTTACTACTGTATAAGCCTGCACTCTGATGTAACATCCATGTAAATATTTTATTTATTATTATGATAAGTTATGTAATTTTAATTAATCTATGGATGTAATTTTAAAAGTAATGTGCGGTAAACGAATATAAAAATTAAAACGTTAATTGTAATATTGGTTCACGCATAGGGAAAATAGTAAAAATTGTAGGATGTAAGGTCCGCCAGTTATGCAAAACAACGTTTTTTCCAAGTTCCCAAACATGTTTCAAAACCACTGTGCCATCAAAGGTTTCTAATCATAGAAAACCTGGAGGGAAGTCCCTCCGTAACGGAACTACCAAAGTGGGATAAGAAAAGATAAATCTGGCGGTCGAGCTGCACAGCTCCTTGGTGAAATTACTCAGTCGCCGGCTAGCTGGCAAAGGGTGCGCATCTTATGAGCTGACAGGGGCTAGAACAACTGCAAGATTATACACTGAAGATCCAAAGACACTGGCACACCTTCCTAATATCATCTAGGGCAGAAATACCGCAACACGACGTGGCATGGACGCGACTAATGTCTGAAGTAGCGCTGGAGGGAACTGACAGCATGAATACTGCAGGGCTGTCCATAAATCCGTATGAGTAAGAAGGGGTGCGGATCTCTTCTGAACAGCACTCTGCAAGGCATCCCAGATATGCTCAATAATGCTCGTGTCTGGGGAGTTTGGTGGCCAGCGGAAGTGTTGTAGGATTGAGGGCCGCGAGTTATGCAGAAGAGTGTTCCTGGAGCCACTCTGTAGCAATTCTGGACGTTTGGGTTATCGCATTGTCCTGATGGCAGTGCCCAAGTCCGTCGCAATGCACAATGGACATAAACGGCTGCTGGTGATCAGATAGGATGCTTACATACGTGTCACCCTTCAGAATCGTATCTAGACGTATCAGTTGTCCCACGTCACTCCAGCTGCACACGCCCCACACCAATACAGAGCCTCCGCTAGCTTGAACAGTCCCCTGCTGACATGCAGGGTCCGTGGATTCGTGAGGCTGTCTCCATACTCGTACACGTCCATCCTCTTGATACAATTTGAAACTAGGCTCGTCCGACCGGGTAACAAGCTTCTAGTCACGAGCAGTCCAATGTCGGTGCTGACGGGCCCAGGCGAGGCGTAAAGCTTTGTGTCGTGCAGTCATCTAGGGTACACGATTTGGCCTTCGGCTCCGAATGCCCATATCGATGACATTTCGTTGTATGGTTCGCATGCATGCAGTCGCTTTTTGATGGCCCAGCTTTGAAATGTGCAGCAATTTGCGGAAGTGTTGCACTTCCGTCACGTTGAACGATTCTCTTCAGTCGTCGTTGGTCCCGTTCTTGCACGATCTTTTCCCGGCCGCAGTGATGTCAGAGATCTGATGGTTTACCGGATTCCTGATATCCACGGTATACTCGCGAAATGATCGTACGGGAAAATCTCTACTTCATCGCTACCTCGGAGATGCTGTGTCAGGTCACTCGAGCCCAGATTATAACACCACGTACAAACTCACTTAAATCTTGATAACCTGCCATTGCAGCAGGAGTTACAGACCTAGTAGTTGCACCAGACACTTATTGTCTTATATAGGCGTTGCCGACACCAGCACCATATTCTACCTGTTTACGTATCTCTGTATTTGAATACGAATACGTATACCACTTTCTTTAGCGCTTCAGTGTATAATATAGCCTCGGATGTGGAAGTAATTCCGCTTATTTTTCGTGGCATACTTTTGTTAGCTCACTACTATAAAAATCCAAGTCTAAGGAGAGAACTTTCAGAGCTTGCTACACAGGAGAAGCCATGGATACTTTTGTCGCGTTTTTTGAATAACACAGGAGATCGATGCTGGTGCCACCTTCATCTCAAATTATCTGCTGAATATCGTGTAATTTCATGGACCAGTTATGTGGCTTCGTTTTCAAAGATAATTTTGTGTTCTGTAAACCTTTTGTTGAGCCACCGTAGTTTGTCCTCAGTAATTTAACTAGACAGAATTTTATCCCAAGTGCTGTGCTGAATCCGAGAATTCTATTTTACTGAACTGAATAGCAATTACCTTCTTTACCAGAAGTTAATACACTTTGTGGTGTTGTAACGTAGATAATTATGTAGTGATCATAAGTTTTGAAATACTGCACGTATTTTTCATAATTAGATAGTTAAAATTTAATTAAAGTACAGTTATTAAGGGAAGATTTAAAGTATTCAGTTCAAAGATTTCACGTGTTATGAAATTAACAGTGTATTCCATAATGTGTTATGACTAAAGTGTTCAGCTTCGATCTGAGTCTACAGTAGATTAGTTTCGGAGTCCCCATGTAGATAGTTGAGCCAGATTTAAATCTTATATTACAATAACAGCAATCAGTAATGAACAACTGGCTACAAATATTCAAACTATACTACTTCCAGGTATCACGTTTTCCACTTGAGCTAAATAATACAAGGAAGCAAATGTTTCTTGAGAAAGCAAATAATCATAGTACAAAAGATACAATTACTTCATTACTGTTTCAATAGTAGTAATTTCCTATAACTGAACTGACAATAGAACCCCTTGTCCAAGTCAGTAGTGCTCTACCGTTATTAATCACTTACCTATAATTATCATTATCTTCCCCCTGGTAAGCACATATAGTAAGTGTTAAGGACCTGTTGCTGCCTAAACGCATTAATACTCCTCCTGTGTAGTTTAGGTCAAATCGCTGGAATGTTACTTGCTAAATTATGCTACTGTGTTGTATCTTATCTGCCAAATGGAAGTTCAGTATCAAATAAAGTCAACCCCAAGAGCTAACTTCCTTTATGAACCAAGTATGTACAGGGTACAACTTTGCCTAATTAGGCTGCCGACCGTTTCCTTGTACGTAATTACAATTTAATTGATTCCTAATAAACCTTGGTACGATTCCCGTTTGTCTTGCTACTGTTTCCTTTCAATGGAAATGTGTAGAGAAACAAAATTAGTCCTATATCTTTTCCTTGTGCATGAGCGTGGTCAAAGAAATATCTTTTCACAGGAATAACATTACTGGCATATTACTAATTTATATTACTAATTTAAAAGTAGCAGGTAGTGTTGGAACTGGACTACTGTTCCTGCGACTACAGAAAAGGCTACTCCTCCTTTCAGGAACCACAGTCAGTCTAGGTCCTCCACTGACACTTCTCCATCGTGATACAGCCAGCTGTACCTCTGAGGCATGCAAGCCATCCCCCTCCCCTCACACGCTAAGCAATCTCCATGGTTCACGGCGGTACCTTCACAAAAAGAGAGATACGTCAAGAATGATCATGATTTCTCTTCGGACTGTACTTATCTGAATTACAATCTCTACAAACATTTAAGAATTCTTAATATTGTGTCTACGGTGGCTGACTGCGGTTTCCATTAATGTAGTTGAATAGTTCTCCAATGACACTACCAATTAGTCTTAATGGTGCACTTCCTTTATGTATTTTAGGCAGACGGTACATGTGTGGCATAGGTGCTTATGGTCTTAAATTCTAGTAGCTACCATGTTTTCCTGATAACTACTGATGGATCTCGTATAAGGATGCGAGATGTGTTATCCCTCAATAACAGACACAATTTCTTATAATCATCTATAGCAACGAAGATAACTACAGCATTCCTATAGTCTCCTGGTAAGAAAACTAACTCTTCATCCTTCTGTGAGACTTCCAGTCCTTGTTCCTCTACCCTGCTAATGTTGGGTTTAGGGGTCTTGCCTGCAGCTAAAATCCGACTAGTAGCAAACCGTACTTTATCTGCTGCTTCCTGAGTAAGACGCAGCACTGTTTGTGCCAATCCGCTGATAATCTCGACACCTAGTAGCGTTCGCACCTTCACTCAAAACTGAGGTGGCGGATTCGTCAAGGTCCTTGCCGGAGAAGTTGATGACAGTGCAGCGAACGCCACTAAATCTATCAGTTCCTTGTTCATGGTTAAGGCGCTCAAATTTATCGACTACACTTTATCACGTCGAAAAGAGCACAGGTCTTTGTAGGAGGCAGGTTACTTTCATATAAAGTTTTGTAGGATTCTGCCTTAATTGCATAAAATATCGACCACTTATGACGGGAATATACTTGGACAGATTTTGATCTTGTGAGTGATGGCGTTCATTCCTCGTTAAAGCTGTTCTGTTTTGGTGTGGCTCAGTAACGATTGATCCTGGTTCGTGAGACTCTGTAGTGTAAAGAGTATCATGCCTACACACTGGCCAGACCACATGCGCAGTAGGCCTACATCAAAGATTTGGGGAACATGGTCGGCTCACTTGCCTTTCTCATCCCAATAAGTCAGCCATGGTCGAGCTTTGTATCTCCTTAGGAAATTCTGGGGATTATTCTGCTATGAAACTATTGACAACGATGATATCCTTCTGCGGTTAAATTATAGAGTAATATGTCGAAATACCCCCCCCCCCTGAACCATGGACCTTCCCGTTGGTGGGGAGGCTTGCGTGCCTCAGCGATACAGATAGCCGTACCGTAGGTACAACCACAACGGAGGGGTATCTGTTGAGAGGCCAGACAAACGAGTGGTTCCTGAAGAGGGGCAACAGCCTTTTCAGTAGTTGCAAGGGCCACAGTCTGGATGATTGACTGATCTGGCCTTGTAACAATAACCAAAACGGCCTTGCTGTGCTGGTACTGCGAACGGCTGAAAGCAAGGGGAAACTACGGCCGTAATTTTTCCTGAGGGTATGCAGCTTTACTGTATGATTAAATGATGATGGCGTCCTCTTGGGTAAAATATTCCGGAGGTAAAATAGTCCCCCATTCGGATCTCCGGGCGGGGACTACTCAAGAGGATGTCGTTATCAGGAGAAAGAAAATTGGCGTTCTACGGATCGGAGCGTGGAATGTCAGATCCCTTAATCGGGCAGGTAGGTTAGAAAATTTAAAAAGGGAAATGGATAGGTTAAAGTTAGATATAGTGGGAATTAGTGAAGTTCGGTGGCGGGAGGAACAAGACTTCTGGTCAGGTGACTACAGGGTTATAAACACAAAGTCAAATAGGGTTAATGCAGGAGTAGGTTTAATAATGAATAGGAAAATAGGAATGCGGGTAAGCTACTACAAACAGCATAGTGAACGCATTATTGTGGCCAAGATAGATACGAAGCCCACGCCTACTACAGTAGTACAAGTTTATATGTCAACTAGCTCTGCAGATGACGAAGAAATTGAAGAAATGTATGATGATATAAAAGAAATTATTCAGATAGTGAAGGGAGACGAAAATTTAATAGTCATGGGTGACTGGAATTCGAGTGTAGGAAAAGGGAGAGAAGGAAACGTAGTAGGTGGATATGGATCGGGGCTAAGAAATGAAAGAGGAAGCCACCTGGTAGAATTTTGCACTGAGCAAAACTTAATTATAGCTAACAATTGGTTTAAGAATCATGATAGAAGGTTGTATGCATGGAAGAACCCTGGAGATACTAAAACGTATCTGATAGATTATATAATGGCAAGACAGAGATTTAGGAACCAGGTTTTAAATTGTAAGACAGTTCCAGGGGCAGATGTGGACTCTGACCGCAATCTATTGGTAATGACGTGTAGATTAAAACTGAAGAAACTGCAAAAAGGTGGGAATTTAAGGAGATGGGGACCTGGATAAACTGAAAGAACCAGAGGTTGTACAGAGTTTCAGGAAGAGCATAAGGGAACAATTGACAGGAATGGGGGAAAGAAATTCAGTAGAAGAAGAATGGGTAGCTTTGAGGGATGAAGTATTGAAGGCAGCAGAGGATCAAGTAGGTAAAAAGACGAGGGCTAGTAGAAATCCTTGGATAACAGAAGAAATATTGAATTTAATTGATGAAAGGAGAAAATATAAAAATGCAGTAAATGAAGCAGGCAAAAAGGAATACATACGCCTCAAAAATGAGATCGACAGGAAGTGCAAAATGGCTAAGCAGGGATAGCTAGAGGACAAATGTAAGGATGCATACACTTATCTCACTAGGGGTAAGATAGATACTGCCTACAGGAAAATTAAAGAGACCTTTGGAGAAAAGAGAACCACTTGTATGAACAACAAGAGCTCAGATGGAAACCCAGTTCTAAGCAAAGAGGGGAAAGCAGAAAGGTAGAAGGAGTATATGGAGGGTCTATACAAGGGCGATGTACTTGAGGACAATATTATGGAAATGGAAGAGGATGTAGATGAAGATGAAATGGGAGATACGATACTGCGTAAGAGTTTGACAGAGCACTGAAAGACCTGAGTCGAAACAAGGCCCCCGGAGTAGACAACATTCCACTGGAACTACTGACGGCCTTGGGAGAGCCAGTCCTGACAAAACTCTGCCATCTGGTGAGCAAGATGTATGAAACAGGCGAAATACTCTCAGACTTCAAGAAGAATATAATAATTCCAATTCCAAAGAAATCAGGTGTTGACAGTTGTGAAAATTAGCGAACAATTAGTTTAATAAGCCACAGCTGCAAAATACTAACACGAATTCTTTACAGACGAATGGAAAACTAGTAGAAGCCGTCCTCGGGGAAGATCAGTTTGGATTCCGTAGAAATACTGGAACACGTGAGGCAATACTGATCTTACTACTTATCTTAGAAGAAAGATTAAGGACAGGCAAACCTACGTTTCTAGCATTTGTAGACTTAGAGAAAGATTTTGACAATGTTGACTGGAATACTCTCTTTCAAATCGTAAAGGTGGCAGAGGTAAAATACAGGGAGCGAAAGGCTATTTACAATTTGTGCAGAAACCCTATGGCAGTTATAAGAGTCGAGGGACATGAAAGGGAAGCAGTGGTTGTGAAGGGAGTAAGACAGGGTTGTAGCGTCTCCCCGATGTTATTCAATCTGTATATTGAGCAAGCAGTAAAGGAAAAATTAGGAGTAGGTATTAAAATCCATGGAGAAAAAATAAAAACTTTGAGGTTCACCGATGACATTGTAATTCTGTCAGAGACAGCAAAGGACTTGGAAGAGCAGTTGAACGGAATGGATAGTGTCTTGAAGGGAGGATATAAGATGAACATCAACAAAAGCAAAACGAGGATAATAAAATGTAGTCGAATTAAGTCGGGTGATGTTGAGGGTATTAGATTAGGAAATGAGACACTTAAAGTATTAAAGGAGTTTTGCAATTTGGGGAGCAAAATAACTGATGAGGATATAAAATGTAGACTGGCAATGGCAAGGAAAGCGTTTCTGAATAAGAGGAATTTGTTAACATCGAGTATAGATTTAAGTGTCAGGAAGTCATTTCTGAAAGTATTTGTATGGAATGTAGCCATGTATGGAAGTGAAAGATGGACGGTAAATAGTTTGGACAAGAAGAGAATAGAAGCTTTCGAAATGTGGTGCTACAGAAGAATGCTGAAGATTAGATGGGTAGATCACATAACTAATGAGGAAGTATTGAATAGGATTGGGGAGAAAAGAAGTTTGTGGCACAACTTGACCAGAAGAAGGGATCGGTTGGTAGGACATGTCCTGAGGCATCAAGGGATCACCAATTTAGTATTGGAGGGTAGTGTGGAGGGTAAAAATCGTAGGGGGAGACCAAGAGATGAATACACTAAGCAGATTCAGAAGTATGTAGGTTGCAGTAGGTACTGGGAGATGAAGAAGCTTGCACAGGATAGAGTAGCATGGAGAGCTGCATCAAACCAGTCTCAGGACTGAAGACCACAACAACATGTCGAAATACGTTTGACGGAAAAACTAATTTATCTTGATGGCTGTTTCCAACTTGAGATGTCGTGGGACACGGCGGTTTCTTTAATATCTTCAGAAACATAAAATTTCCCATCTAATGACACGTCTAGCGACAGTTAATTTCATTCCTTTGACCAGTGAATTTTAACTTCACGAGCCCACAATTCGTCAGAGGGAGTGCAAGGAGAATCACCGGCCCCCTGAGCCTGTGTGTTACAAATTGACCAATAATCGACGTAGGGCGCTAAACTCAGCAGAACGCAGTGGTAACCTGTGCGTATGCGCTATCGTGTGAACTTCCGGAATAAACTCAGCGATGTGCACCAGCGGTCGTCAGTGTAGCGTCCGTGCAGGATACTGCGGCCAATGTGGAGTGACCAATTTTCGTGCAAAGCGCTGACGATTTCATTCATTTGTTTGAAAGTGACGGCCACAGTGTTTGCTCCTTCTGGCCGGTCGGCGATGACAGAACCGAGACGCACACCCTACAGCCTTTCTCAAACAATTTTACAGAAACTACCCTGTAAAAGAAATTCATTTTTGCCTCACTTATAGCTTTATATGTCAGTTTCATCATTTCGTTAATCGTCATTGTTATTGTGATATTTGCATGTAAATAAGACACTGCGCGATGTTTGAAAAAGTATGCAATGAGAAATAGGGGGCAGCTATGATTTTGCTTTTGATTGGTATTACATAATATGTTGCTGCGTATAAAATGTAGCTAACGTATTGAATTTTTCCTCAGAGCAGGGAGGAGGTCTCTATGTGTCACCGATCTCGAGAAACTTGATCTGATGTAGCACACTCATTTACGATCGCATGCGCCAGCGACATAGCCAGAATGAAATTCCTCATATTTCATAAACTGTTTGAGATATCGAATGAAATTTTCACGAATGATAGCATGGGAAGAGAAGAGTATTTTTCCATATGGTTATTATGCAAAATTTCATTATCTACCGTGTTATTCCACTAACTACAGACAATGAAAGAATGTTAAGGACCATCGATAGCTGGTGCAACGAGAAATGCTATGGGATTAGGAACAACGTAAATGAAGACGTTACATAATTATTTTTGTATCGACAATGTGCTTCTTCATAAGCTGTTGACCTTACTTTTCCTCAACCCCTCACTTAATGAACTCATTAAACCGCTGTTTCAAAAGTCTCACGCAGTTGCGTCTGCACAACATGTTTGTGAGGTGGCACTTTGTAAACTCCACTGTGTTTTGGCAAAAGAAGCAAATTTTAACATGACAACAGGAAAGATGTGTAGGTTTTACCCAAAATTCATCACTCATGACGCTTCTCTGAAAGTTACAAATGCTTAACAAGCCAGGCGAAAGTAAATCTCTGCGCTTCTTACAGTTTCAGTGGAATTCTTTTCAAATACTAACCAGAGCAGAATGGTCACTGTGCAAGTGTGGGCGTGGAGGGGCTCCACTTAACATTTACAAAAAATGTGATCGGCATTTCCTCTCCAGCTCTCGGCAGCGCCTGCGCGCAAATCCCACCCTTACCGCTTCCCCACACGTGCCCTGCAGATGGCGCATCTACCGACCACGTTATTCTGCGTTCACTCTAACCCTCACCTGAAGATGACTGAATTATTGTCAGCCGAAACGTCGTGACAAGGAGTCTACGTCATCTGGCTGCAATCACGAAACCTTATGGAATACACTGGAATGCTTTTTATTACATTATTTCACTGTTCATCCACTCCATTCGTAGTTTGTTGTTTCAGCCAGCGATAACCTTAACAGGTACTTAGACTGTGAGTAATTTATTCAAGTACACTTTCTGTTGTATATTTGCACTCAGATGCGATGATGGATAAACCTGTTTTTCAGGAACAGTACATGTAGAACTTGTGTGTCTCTTTGTGGGTCTGTCTATACTTCAAACTTGTAAGAAATCTATAACCGTCCAATCTAAATACGACAACGGATAACTTGAATTTTTTTATAGTTACATCGATTGCGATATTGTTATTGCATATCAGAATGCGTGATCCTTGTGCATATATTAGTCAGCTGTCTAAAGGAGAGTCATCGAATACACTACTGACTCTGCAAAGGATTCTTTTCGTTACTATATTTCATAAAGACAGGCGAACTGGTAGCAAAATCTGACTGCTCTACAGTATTACAGACTTTCATTAATGCAGTGTGGTTTAAAACAAATATTAAAAGATGAAAACCACGATAATAATTTTACAACAGATGAGCTAGAAGAAACTACAATGATTTCTAAGATGAAGCTTGTGACATTAGTCCGCAGCTCGTGGTCGTGCGGTAGCGTTCCCGCTTCGCACGCCCGGGTTCCCGGGTTCGATTCCCGGCGGGGTCAGGGATTTTCTCTGCCTCGTGATGACTGGGTGTTGTGTGATGTCCTTAGGTTAGTTAGGTTTAAATAGTTCTAAGTTCTAGGGGACTGATGACCGTAGATGTTAAGTCCCATAGTGCTCAGAGCCATTTGAACCATTTTTTTGTGACATTAATGTTGTACTGGGTGATAATGATGATGATGATGATGATAGTAATGGTGACGATGATGGTGCATCCATTGTTCGTATTCTTTTAGACAAGCAACGGTTGGACAGGTGAATGGAGTAAATCGAAATTGGGATTCAGTCCGACAGCAAAGTAGATGCCGGAGAAGGGAACTGTCAGATCAGAGAGGAGGTACAAACAGAATCTGTTTCTGCTAACGACGAGGATTTGGTGAAGTATGACTGAAGCCAGGAGGGGAGTAAAATCAAATAAAGGGTGTAACTGCCTCAACGTTGAATTATCGTATTATATTTATTCTGTATTTACTACATATTTTATGTTTTAGTGATGATACAGCCACATTCTGTGAGAAATTCACAACTTACAGTGCAAGTAATCTGAAAAGATCTGAAGGTGGCTCATAACGGCTATACAGGTGTATTTTTCTAAATGGTGCAAACTACAGGAAAGGAACACGGGAGCTTGTATGGACGTATGACCGGAAAAGCGTTGCAAGAGAGGAGCACTGTCTAACGTAAAGTATCTGAACCCCGTATGGAATGCGGAATTGCATTGCATATCACGAGAGATGGACCGGCCAGTATAAAGAGAGGTGGGAAGTATTGTGTTGCGTAGTGTGGAATACGTACTACAGACGAAATAATTGATATTAGCCTCGCCTGCCCTATTTGGTGGCAAGATTTCTTTTTTTATCTTGATATTTTTGGCTTTGTGCAGCAAAAACCTCACAACCAAAAGTAATTACAAAAGTGAGATGTTAACATAATTGCAGAATCCACGCTATAGCAATAAAAGGAGTTTGACGTACAAACCCAAGTTCTTAGTGTGAAATATAATCACTAGACTACGAACACCATACAGCCAGCAGAAGTTATAACACCAAGTTAACATTAGTGCAATTTTCACAACAGACGATGATAAGAGTGTGAAGTACAAAGATAAAAGTTCTTAACGCAAAGTAAAAACGCAAACAGACGTCCCAGTTTTCGAAGGGGTCTGGTTACATGGAAGGACGGATCTGCACAACTTATAGGTCAAAAATTGATTCTGGCGTCTTTTAAATATTACGTGAGCAAATAATACCTACATGTATCGAAACGGTTAAGTGAAACACGAGCACGTGTACGGAGAGGTTTATCCCTCGGAACCAATTTATTGTACAAAACTACCTGTGCGTCCAAGAACTTGGTACACACCAATATGACGTGGTTCAGATCTGCCACCGCCGTTGTGAGCTGATCACAGTGTCCAGAAGCGATGTTTTTCAACCAGTATAGATGGGCGAGATAACACCCAGGTCCAAAACTGATGCGGATGAGAGAGGTTACATGTCGTTTACTAAGCTCCACAATGATAAACCATGGTGGTGACCTTATAGAGCTGTAATAGATGTCATACACAATACCAGTAGTAATAAGCAGCTTTCTTTACCGCCGAGTTGAAATCCGTATAAGGGGTTGATGAAAACGAAGTCTTTCGAGACGGCACTGTTTTATAAAATAATCTCTGACTTACTGCCGCGTCAGTTCAGGATAAAACCTCTAGCTTTCGACGAGTACCTCCATCATCTTCGTCAGGGGCAACCAACTGTTAATTTGCTTCTTTGGTGGCTGTGTATAGCCCAAAGACGGCTTCTGATTGGTTGGTAATTACTTCACGCTGTCGCAGATGGTGTCGACATCTGCACTGGTGGCAACCGCTCCCGCTGTAGCGTAAAAAAGTGCGACGAATATCTCTGACTCTTCTCTGCATCATGCTATGTCTGCGTAAGCAGAAGAAACTAATGATCAAAGTCCGAAAACAATTTATTGTACTGTTCAGTTAACCAAAACAAATTCTCCAAGTATAACACCAACGCAAAATAGAGATCCGTCTTCGAATCACAACTACATACCAGAATAATAAAGAAAACAACAGAAATAATTTCCTACTAGTCTCCGCCAGAGACTTCTCCGATATGCTAAGTCTAATCCAGACATCAACGAGATGATCCAAGCCGGGCTGCCAGGGTCGCAGCTATACACGTCTGCTGGCGGTCGATGAACTGCCGATGTGCGGTTTTTTTCTTTATTGTTATTTTGCACCTCATACAAGGTGGGCTGGCAGCGGAAAATTTTACTCCGCTCTTCAGCCACAAGGAGTACAATAAAAGAGAAAAGGAAGACAGAAAAGTAACAGACTGGTGGTTAAAAAACAGTAGATACAATAATAATGAAAAACATGAAGCCTTTCACACTCGACGAACAAACAACAAAACTGTCGGCACCGTACACAAACACTGACGATTTAGACGACACATGCGAACGAAGGAGCATGGGCGGCGAAAAACACTGATTCACAAACACGACGGCACATACACTAAACCGAGGGCGATGATCTCCGGCGCGCGAATGTCCACTTAACGTGTGCGAGTCCGGGGACCTGCCAAGAGGGGAAGAACGTGGTGGGGGAGGGAGAGGGGAGAGCAGAGATGCCAATGGGAGTGGAGATGGGGGGAGGAATGAAGGTAGGGGGGTAGGAGAAGCCCAGGAGAGGAAGGGAGGAGGGAGGGAAGGGAGAGAGGGTACCCTAAGGAAAAAACACAGGAGGTGGGGGGGGAGGATCAAAGTTGATAGGAGGGGTAGATGGAGGGGAGGAGGACATCATCAGGGAGAGGGAGCTGGCGGAAGCCACCTTGGGAGAGGGTAAGGAGGGTGGAGAGGTGGTGGTTGTTGGGATGTTTAAGGGGGACTAAACAGGAGGGTGCAGAGATGGAGACCGGGTGGGACGTGGGAATACAGGCGCGGCAGCGGGCGGGGGCGGGAGAGGATCGGGGATACGAGCAGGTGAGGAGGATCAAGTTTGTGGGAGGTGTACAGGATCTGCATCCTTTCAAGGAAAAGGAGGAGGTGGGGGAAGGGGATGAGATCATACAGGATCCGCGTGGGGGAGGGGAGACGGATGCGATAGGCAAGGCGGAGAGCATGGCGTTCAAGGATTTGGAGGGATTTATAAAAGGTAGGGGGGGCGGAGATCCAGGCAGGATGGGCGTAACAAAGGATAGGGCGGATGAGGGATTTAGAGGTGTGGAGGATCGTGGAGGGGTCCAGATCCCACGTATGGCCGGAAAGGAGCTTGAGGAGACGGAGTCGGGAACGTGCCTTGGCTTGGATTGCCCTGAGATAGGGAGTCCAGGAGAGGCGACGGTCGAGGGTGACGCCAAGGTACTTAAGGGTGGGAGTGAGGGCGATAGGACGGCCACAGACAGTGAGATAGAAATCAAGGAGGCGGAAGGAAGGGGTGATTTTGCCTACAATGATCGCCTGGGTTTTGGAGGGATTGACCTTTAGCAACCACTGGTTGCACCAAGCAGTGAACCGGTCAAGATGGGATTGGAGAAGGTGTTGGGAGCGTTGCAGAGTGGCGGCAAGGGCAAGGAAGGCGGTGTCATCGGCAAACTGGAGAAGGTGGACGGGGGGTGACGGTGGTGGCATGTCCGCCGTGTACAGAAGGTACAGAAGGGGGGAGAGGACGGAGCCTTGGGGCACACCGGCTGAGGGGAAAAAGGTGTAGGACTCTGTGTTATGGATGGTGACATAGGAAGGACGGCGGAAGAGAAAGTAACCTATCAGACGGACGTAGTTAATGGGAAGGGCGAAGGTTTGGAGCTTGAAGAGGAGACCGGAATGCCATACGCGGTCATAAGCGCGTTCGAGGTCAAGGGAGAGGAAGATTGCGGAGCGACAGGAATTTAGCTGGTCGGAAAGGAGAAGAGTGAGGTGAAGGAGAAGATCGTCGGAAGAGAAGGATGGCCGAAAGCCACACTGGGTAACGGGAAGGAGGCGGTGCTGGCAGAGATGCTGGTGGATGCGTCGGGTGAGGATAGATTCCAGGACCTTCCTGAAGACTGAGGTAAGGCTGATGGGACAGTAGGAGGAGACGGCGGACGGCGGTTTGCCAGGTTTAAGGAACATGAGGATATGGGAGGTTTTCCACAGGTCGGGGTAGTAACCGGTGGACAGGACTACATTGTAGAGCCTGGCCAGGGTGGAGAGGAAAGAGACAGGAGCTTCACGATCGTGGCCAGGAGCGGTGTTGCATTTTGTGTGAGTGTAGCAATGAGATCCTGTGTAGTGATAGGGGCATTGAGTTCCGTGTGTGCAATGTTGTCCAAGTACTGGAAACCAGGAGCGAGGGGAGGGACAGAGGTGTCAGTTCAATCACGGATATCCGGGAAGAGGGTGTAATCGAACTAGGGATCATCGGGGATGGAAAAGACATCGGAGAGGCAGGAGGCAAAGTGATTGGCCTTACTAAAGGTGTCAGGGAAAGGGTGATCATCATGGGGAAGAGAATAATAGGGGGAGGGTTTAGTTCCGGTAAGGCGACGGAAGGCCGACCAGAACTTGGACGAGTTGATTGGTAGGGTAGCATTTAAACGGGTGCATGTCTGTCGCCAGTCCCGGCGTTTCTTAGCCGCGAGCAAATTACGAACGTGTCGCTGGAGTTGCCGGTGGCGTCGTAGTGTGTCCAGGTCACGCGTGCGGAGGAAGGCACGGTAGAGACGACGGGATTCACGGAGGAGGAGGACGTGGGCGTCCACGGCCTCAGACAAGGTCTGCTGGAGAAAGCAGGCGGCATGGGTGACATCGTCATGGTGGTGGTAGGTGAAGGGGTGGCTATCGACCTGGGTGGAAAGGGTATCCCGGTAGGTATTCCAGTCGGCACGGGAATAGTCATGGACGTACTTAGGGCGAGGGTCATTACGAGGGGCGGGGCGGGGGCGACGACCGTCTGAAATGGTGAGGAGGACAGGGAGATGGTCGCTACCAATAGGCTCCAGGACATCCACCGTTATGCGGCCAAGGAGGTTGGGGGAGGAGAGGATAACATCAGGAGTGCAGTTGGTTTTGGGACGGGTGTGCTGGGGGATGGGGATGAGGTCGCCTTGAAGGGAGGAGAGGAAACGATGCCACCGCCGTAACTGGGCGGCGGAATGACTATGGATGTTGAGGTCGGCGGCGATCACGTAGGAGGAGAAGGTTCGGTCAATGTGGGAGAGGAAGTCGAGGGGAATAGGGGCGTTAGGGCGGACATAGATGGTGGCGCAGGTAACGGTAAGGCCGGGGAAGAAGAGACTAAGGATCAGGTGTTCGGTGGGGTCGGGAAGGAGAGGTTGGAGCCGAATGGGGATCTGTCGGTGGTGACCAATGGCAACTCCGCCACGCGCAATTGGGAGGGGATTATCGGAGCGGTGGAGGAGATAGGGTGAGGTGTGGATGGAGTGGTGGGGTTGGAGGAAGTCTTCATTGAGGAGGAAGGCATCCACGCGATGGGTGGCAAGGGTGTGCAGGAAGAGGTTCTTGTTGGCGGGAAGGTTGGTTGGTTGGTTGGTTTGAGTATTAAAGGGACCAAACTACAGAGGTCATCGGTCCCTTGTTTCATAAACACACACAGCACAGTGAAACCATCCACCAGTCAGGCGAAGCACTAAAATTAGAATTCTGGGGGAAGAAAAGCCCCATGGTCAACGGTAAGACAACACGGAAAACAGAGCACAGCAACAAAAACAACATAGAGAACAAAGGCAGAAGGAATTAAAACTGCACAGCAGAGGACTGTGGCTGGCTAATCACGAAAATAATAGGATGAGCCAGCCACTGTGCAACACGTTAAAACCTCCAGCCTAAAAGATTAGGGTGGAGTCGAATTACAACACAAAACAAAGTAAAAGATACAGCACAAAAGAGGGTGACGCAATAAAATTAGAGGGACCTATAAAAGCCACTTGCTCGAAGAAAACCTAAAACACGATCTGCCATAGAGACATAGTCAGCTAAAAGACACGATAAATCACCCAGGAGGTTAAAAGTTCGCCTGAGGGCGGTTAAAAGAGGACATTCCAACAATATATGGGCCACCGTCATATTCGCACCACAGCGACAATGAGGGGGGGTCCTCTCGACGCAGCAGATGACCATGCGTCAGCCAAGAGTGATCAATGCGGAGCCTACGGAGAATAACAGAATCCCTGCGAGAGGCCCGCATGGAGGGACCCCACACGGTCGTGGTCTCCTTTACACGCCGCAACTTGTTGGGTGCAGACAGAGTGCGCCATTCGTCTGCCCACATCCCAAAGACCCGACGGCGTAACACCGATCGGAGATCAGTTGCCAGGAGGCCGATCTCCAACGGCAGTTTGCGGGTAGCTTCTTTAGCTAACTTGTCGGCGTGTTCGTTGCCCGCTATCCCAACGTGTCCCGGGGTCCATATGAACACCACTGAACGACCACGCTGTGCAAGAGCATGAACGGACTCCTGGATGGCAACAACAATGGGATGGCGTGGGTAGCACTGGTCAAGAGCCTGTAGACTACTGAGAGAGTCGCTGCAAATGACAAAAGACTCGCCAGTGCTGGTACGAATCCGCTCAAGGGCACGAAAAATGGCTGTTAGCTCTGTGGTGTAAACACTACAGCCGTCCGGCAAGGAGCGCTGGTCTACATAGTCCACAAGAGCGTAAGCATACCCCACACGGCCATCAACCATCGAGCCATCTGTTTAGATAACCTCCGAGTCGCGGGATGCATCGAGGAGAGCAAGAAATTGGCGGCGCAAGACTGCAGGAGGAACTGAATCCTTTTGCCATTGTGAGAGGTCCAGCCGAAGCTGCGGCCGACGAATACACCAAGGTGGTGTATGTGGGTGGACCTGAAAAGCAGATGGAAGAGGCAAAGACTCGAGGTCACTAAGGAGTGACCGAACACGGATCCCAATGGTATGGCCTGATCGAGGCCGCCAGTGTGGGGTATGGACTGCCGCATTAGCGAAAAGGAGACGGTAGTTAGGGTGACAGGGAGAACAACCGACGTGGGCAGCATAGTTGGCTAACAATTGTTGACGCCGAATACGAAGCGGAGGAACCCCAGCCTCAGCAAGGAGGCTAGTAACAGGACTGGTGCGGAATGCTCCTGTCGCCTGTCGAACCCCACAGTGGTGAACGGGGTCCAGCAGTTGCAAAGCTGAGGGCGACGCTGAGCCATACGCCACACTCCCATAATCCAGTCGGAACAGCACAAGGGCTTTGTAGAGCTGCAGCAGCGTGTTACGATCTGCACCCCAAGTTGTGTTGCTGAGGCAGCGGAGGGCATTCAGATGCTGCCAGCACTGACGCTTGAGCTGACGAATATGTGGAAGCCAAGTAAGCCGGGCATCGAACAACAATCCCAGAAAACGGTAAGTGTCAACAACCCTGAGCATAGCATCCTGAAGATAGAGCTCAGGGTGGGGATGGACAGTTCGACGCCGACAAAAGTGCATAACACAAGTCTTCGCAGGAGAAAACTGAAACCCATGGGCTAGGGCCCACGCCTGCGCCTTGCGTATGGCTCCCTGCAACCGACGTTCTGCAACACCAATGGTGGAGGAGCTGAAAAAGATGCAGAAATCGTCAGCATATAACATGGGTGAGACAGACGACCCTACTGCTGTTGCAAGGCCATTAATGGCCACAAGGAAAAGGGGCACGCTCAATACAGAGCCCTGTGGAACGCCGTTCTCCTGGATATGAAGTGAACTATGGGATGCGCCAATTAAAACGCGGAATGTCCGAACAGATAAAAAATTCTGAATAAAAATGGGGAGAGAGCCCCGGAGACCCCACCCGTGCAACGTGGCGAGAATATGGTGCCGCCACGTCGTGTCATATGCTCTGGAGAGGTCGAAAAAGATGGAGACGAGGTGTTGGCGCCTGGAAAAGGCAGAGCGGATTGCAGACTCAAGGAAGACCAAAGTATCGGCGGTGGAACGGCCCTAACGGAAGCCGCTCTGGCACTGAGCCAGAAGACCCCGAGACACGAGCAGCCAACACAGCCGTCGACTCACCATACGTTCCAGTAGCTTGCACAGAGTGTTTGTCAAGCTGATGGGCCGATAGCTATCCACATTAAGTGGGTCCTTACCAGGCTTCAGCACCGGAATGACGGTACTCTCCCGCCACTGCGACGGAAACACACCATCGCCCCATATGCGATTGAAGATGGCAAGAACACACCGCTGACAGTCCGGGGACAGGTGTTTGATCATCTGATTGTGGACGCCATCCGGCCCAGAGGCTGTATCGGGGCACTGTGCCAGGGCGCTTTGGAGTTCCCACAAACTAAATGGGGTGTTATACGCCTCAGGGTGGCGAGAAGCAAAATAAAGCCGTTTGCATTCCTCCTGGCGTTTTAGCGCGCGGAACGCGGGCGGGTAATTCCCCGACGCAGAGGTCCGAACATAGTGCTGGGCGAAATGCTCGGCGATTGCATCGGCATCGGTGGTTACCGCCCCGTTGATGGTAAGCCCTGCTACACCTGTAGAGTGCTGCAATCCAAAGATGCGCCGAATCTTCATCCACACCTGGGAGGGTGAAGTACGGGAACCAATGGTGGAAACGTACCTCTCCCAGCACTCCTGTTTCCGCCTTTTGATGAGCCGCCGTGCCTGAGCACGGAGACGTTTGAAAAAAATTTGGTTCTCCAAAGACAGGTGCCGCTTATGTCGCTGAAGAGCCCGCCGTCGTACTTTAATGGCTTCAGCGACCTCCGAAGACCACCAAGGCACAGATTTTCGCCAGGGGCACCCTAACGAACGAGGAATGGTACGTTCCGCAGCGGAAACAATCGCTGCAATCAGTATCTCAACCGCAACATCGATGGTACCGTGGGGGAGAGATTCAACAGTGGCAGCAGAGGAGAACGTTTCCCAGTTTGCCTTGCTAAATGCCCATCTAGGCAAGCGTTCATGGGAGCGACGCTGGGGTAGTGAAAGGAAGATGGGAAAATGGTCACTACCACACAAGTCGTCATGGACTCTCCAGTGGACCGATGGTGCAAGCCCTGGGCTGCACAACGACAGATCTATGGCCGAGAACGTGCCATGCGCCACACTGAAATGTGTGGCGGCGCCAGTGGTTAAGAGGCAGAGGTAGAGTTGGGAGATGAGATTCTCGACATCTCTGCCTCGGCCAGTAATCTTCGTTCCACCCCGCAGGGGATTGTGGGCGTTAAAATCCCCCAGGAGAAGAAAAGGCGTGGGAAGTTGGGTGACAAGTGCAGCCAATTCGGTCAGGGAGACTGCACCACCTGGAGGGAGATAAGACACTGCAGACGGTTATGTCCTGGGTAGTCCTTACGCGGACAGCCACAGCTTCCAATGATGTTTGAAGGGGCACAGGAGCACTATATACAGAGGTAAGGACATACACGCAGGCTCCACCTGACACACTATTGTATGTGCTATGGTTGCAGTAATAACCCCTGTATCCACGGAGGACAGGGGTCCGCATTGCCGGAAACCAGGTTTCCTGGAGGGCAATGCATAAAGCAGGTGTCACGCTTAGAAGCTGACGTAGCTCAGGTAGATGGCTAAAATAACCGCCACAATTCCACTGGAGGATTGTACAAAGCGTGTCCTGTAGGGGCATTCAGGCACTGAAAAGGCAAATTACTTCGCAGGGTCACATGCTGCAACCGCCTGAGTGACGGAAGTCGCTACGGTCAACGTTTCTGAGGAGATGGCGAGATCCAGGTCATCAGGGGAAGCGAAGAGCTCGACCTCATCCTCAGAGGCTGAGCTGACAGGAAGCGATGGTGCAGGAACCACTGGGTCCTTATCCTTCTTGGAGAGCTTCCTCTTCTCTCTCTTGTCTTTGGGAGGAGGGTTGGCATCCTGGGAGGGCTTTCCTGATGCATTATCAGGAACAGAGGAAGAGCGTGAAGCCCTTCGACCAGCAGCTGGTGGCTTCTTCAGCCACTGGCTAGTGTCTTGTGAGACACTGGGGAAGTCCTTGGAAGGGACTCCCCCAAGAGATCCCTTCCGAACAAGTGAGGCCAGAGGAGGCTGTTGCATCTCCGGCTGAGCAGCCGGAGAGAGCTGTCGCTTCCCCAGCTGAGGAGCCAGAGAGGGCTGTCGCCGCTCCGGCTGAGAGGTGGGGACTGACGTCCCCGGTTGCTTGGGGCGCACACTGCTCCCAAACTGGGTGTTTTGGGAGCAGTGGAAGAGAGAGTGACCTGTCCTAGCGGTGGGGCAGACGTTACTTGATTTCTCTGTTGGCCAATGGAGAAGGGAGTCTGTGCAGGAGCTGGTGGCGGCAGTGTGACGGTAGCATAACTCCTCAACATAGATATGGGGTTGAGTCGTTCTAGCTTCTTCTTTGCCTCTTGGTAGGTTAAACGGTCCAAGGTCTTAATTTCTTGTATCTTTCGCTCTCGTTGATAGACTGCACAGTCTGGTGAGCAGGGAGACTGATACTCCCCACAGTTAACGCAGGTGGGAGGCGGAGCACATGGAGCATTAGGATGCGGAGGTCGTCCACAATCACGACACGTGGAGCTGGCAGTGCACCTGGAGGACATGTGTCCGAATTTCCAGCACTGAAAGCATCGCATGGGGGGCGGGACATAGGGCTTGACATCGCACCGGTAGATCATGACCTTGACTTTCTCAGGCAAGCAGTCGCCCTCAAAGGCCAGGATGAAAGCACCGGTAGCGACCCTATTATCCTTCGGCCCCCTAAAGACACGACGGACAAAGTGTACACCTCGTCGTGCCAGGTTCTCACGTAGCTCGTCATCAGACTGTAGCAGAAGATCTTTATGAAAAATAATCCCCTGGACCAAATTTAAGGACTTATGGGGAGTGACAGTAACGGGGATGTCACCGAGCTTCTCACAGGCGAGTAAGGCCTGGGACTGTACAGATGAAGCTGCTTGTATCAGAATGGCCCCGCTCCTCAGTTTGGAAAGAGACGCCACTTCCCCAAACTTATCTTCGAGATTGTGCACAAAGAAAAGAGGCTTAGTCCCTAAAAACGAATCCCCATCAGTTCTGCTGCATACAAGGTATCGTGGCGAATACGGCTCCTGTCTGTCTGCAGCCCTACGTTCCTCCCATGGTGTGGCTAGGGAAGGGAACGATGTCGGGTTATAAGTCACAGCGTTAAATTCCACCTTACCACGCTTAGAGACATTGGCGTTCGGGCGACCACCAGATTGAGATTTCACTCGCTTCATTGCGGGGCATCCGCCCCGATGCCACCCACTCCGACCAGGGGCTCTCCCCATGGGCGCCACCCAGCCACAGCAAAGGCCACCTGGCAGGATGGCCGTCGCCGGGAGTCCCGATGTCCCAGAGAGACGGGCATCTACTCCTTGGCTTACGTGGGGAGGTGTCAGCTCAGGCATCAGCAGTACGATCCCTGTGTTGTCAGGGGGCTACAACCTAGAGGGTACATGACGACCCCACCACAACGGGCTGGCTACCGTGCTGGATTTTGGGTGCCATGGGTAGTCCATAGTGATCGTGGGTGCAGATGGTGACGCCCTAAGGGCGTTACGTACACAAAACATCAGGTGTGTATGCCCAAAATTAGGGATGGAGGGAGCAGTTACGACGCCAAGACGATCAAGAGTGCAAAGGCCTTAGGGCACAGAGGACTGATGGTGCACCATGTAAGCTGTCCTTCCCCAAACGGCTCATACTTCTGTGGAATTTGGAAAAATTGAGGTCAAACCCTAATGGGGACCATCACATTAAGGCCGAAACGTTTGAGACTCCTTTTAGTCGCCTCTTACGACAGGCAGGAATACCACGGGCCTATTCCAACCCCTGAACCCGCAGGGGGCGGCGGGAAGGTAGCGGATATTGTTGAAAAGGATACGTTGCTGTCGCGCCATGACAGGGATTTAGACGAGGGTGTCAAGACGGGAGAAGGTGAAATGGGCCTGGTTGTTGGAGTAGGTGGCGTACATCTTGAGTTGGAATATGGAACGGGTGGCGAGGGAGATCTGCTGGAGGGTGTGGGGGCGCTGAAAGGGATGATCATTTTGAAGGACGATGGTGAGGAAGCTGATGATGTCCTCAGCGGTGGGGGGGGGGGACGAAGGGAATTGCCAGGGGGGATGGGGGCGTCCAGGGGATGGACAGGGATGGTGAGTTCAGGAGTGGTCAGAGGGGGTCGGGCTTTACACTTTTGGGAGTAGGTGGGGTGGGGGAGTTTGCAGGTGTTGGAGGAGGGAGGGGATTGAAGGTTAGGGCACTGCTGGAGGAAGTGCGCTTGCCTACAATGCGGGCAGGTGGGTGCCTCGCGGCACTCAGCTGTTGGGTGTGCATTATAGTGCAGACACCTCTGGCAGTGCAGGGGTTGAGGAGGGGAACGGGAGGGGTCGATCTTGTAGCGCTGGTTGAAGAGGAGGGCACCCTCCTTCAGGAGATGGTCAATGGAGGGGGCGTCCTCGGAGAAAACCCACATAAGGCGATTGGGGCCGGCCGAGTTGAAAATGCGGCGGACCGCCCGCACCTCCAGCGTGGGATGCGCCTTGAGCTCCGCCAACACCTCCTCCTCCGTGATCGACGGACGGAGCTGAGTGATCACGGTGGTGAGGGTCGGTGGGCGATGGGGGGGTTGGGGTTGGCGGCTGGGAGATGGGGAAGGAGCAGGGGTGAGGGAGGCGTTGGGGCCAAAACGGGTGATGGGGAGGTGGGAGAGGATGTCAGTATGGAGGGTGTGGCTGGGGGAGGAGATGAGAACGGAATCCCGTCTGGGAGTGAGGAGAGAGAGATAGGTGCACCAGGGAAATGTTGGCAGAGGAGGAGGGAGAGATTCCGGGCCTCAAAAAGGGAAGGATTGGGACGGGAGAGGAGGTATTTGTAGAAAGAGGGGGGGGGAGGAGGAGGAGGAGGAGGAGGAAGAGGCGGAGGGAGTAGGGCCAGGTGTGGAGACATCCATGGCACCCTGGGGGGGGGGGAGTAGGACGGGGCGGGGCCTTTTCGGGAGCGGAGGAGGTGGTGGTGGTGCCACTAGGGCGTTTAACGGCGGCATAAGGGCGGGTGGTGATATGACGGACGGGAGCTATAGAGAGGAGGTGGGAAGGGACAGGTCCCGGCGTGGACGCAGCAGCCGCTGACGGCGACGGCGGCGGCGGCGGCGGCGGCGGCGGCGGCGGGGAGAGCTGGGCATGGACAGTGGCCCGACGCGCCACCACCCTAGACGGAGCTGCAGTGACAGGCTGGGGGAGTGGGAGGAAAGGATCAGGTCTAGAGGAGCGGGAGGAAGAAGCTGGAGAGGGGGAGTGAGAAGAGGTGGGATGGAAGGAGGGGGGTGGGACTGGGCACAGCATGTTATAGTGGTGGAGGCGGCGGAAGGGGAAGTGGTGGGGGTGGTGGGGGCGGACATGACAGTGAGAAACAATAACGCACAGAACGAAAAGGAAAGGACACAACCTGGGGACAGACGAAGACGAAGACAAAGACAAAGACGGAGGAAAACGAAGACGGCCGAAGACAAGGGTCGGACGGCGACGGCAACGGCGGGGGGCAGGTACGCCGCAGCTGCTGCTGCTGCTGCTGCTGCTGCTGCTGCCGCGGACGGGGCCGGGGCCGGGGCCGGGGCCGGGGCTGCTGCTGCTGCTGCTGCTGCTGCTGCTGGAGAACTGGCTGGCTGCTGCCGGCGGGACCGCTGCTGCAGGCCGGGACCGGGACCGGGACCGGGACCGCTGCTGCCGCTGGACCGCTGCAGTTCTGCTCGACTGGGCTGGGCTGGCTGGGCTGGCTGGAACACCTAGCACTTCGATTAGTGCTGGAATGGCACAATCGAAGGGCGGTAACCTTGCGGTGTACCGCCGGAGATGCCGATGTGCGGCCGAGCGCCGGCCTTTATAGCGCTTCGGCGGATGAGTACCTCGGAACTATTTTCCATCACGTTGTTTGACGTGTGAAAATAGTTCCGGGATCTGCAGCGACCTCTTCCTTACGTTTATGTGGGTCATTAGTAGCCCCTGGTGGCTGCTGGTGTCTTTGCAGTGGTGTTGTGGTTATTGTTGCTGTTGTGACCGTTTATCAATATTGCCTGTCGGTTGTGTGGTGCTTCGGTGTGCCTGCGAGTGAGCAAGCCGCGGCTGCAGGCTGTCAGTTTGGTTGCTGATACTCTAGGCGCCGTGATGTCTGGTGGAGAAGGCCACAGCACATCGAGAGAAAGATTTTCTCACGCATTCTTTTTCGACAGCCTCTTTAATTACAGAATACCTGTATGTAGACGCCTGGAATAAAACTTTATGTTTGATTGTGAGGTTGTGATCAGCAACTGCAGATTTCTCCAGCTCTCGATTTTTAATATGGCCTTGATGTTCTGCACAGCGGTCGGAAATGGTGCGGATGGACTGACCGATGTAATTGCTTCAGCACTCACAAGAGATCACAAGAGATGTCGTAAATCGCAGAAATTCTGCAGCCGAGGCTGTCCTTAAGAGGGTGTAGCATTTCCTTTATCTTCCAAGGAGGTCGGAAAATACAATGGATGTGATACCTCGTCTTCCCAGAAATCTGCCTATTTTGCTGGATATAGCGCCGTAGAAGGGAAAGAATGCAGTCGGTGGCTTATGGCGTGAATGTTCAACTTTTTCACGTTTCCTCTGCTGTAGGGTGAGTGCCGCTCAATCATTTCAGTTGCTTGGGCCACGACTGCACTGTCTACTTGTTCACCGCCACTCCTGGGCACACAGTAGGTGCAATGGATGATACATACGTTCTTTTTTATGTCTTTGACAAGTCATCATGGTGTCGTTTCCTATGAGTGGAAAGTGTTCTCATTGTATTGGTAGCTTGTATGCAACTTAATAAAAAATCCTAAATGTATGTAAACTAATGCTTACGTTCTTCTTATCAGTGACATATGTTTTTGTACACAGTCCTAAATTCTGTTTGTAATGGCTTTACTTTTGGTACATTGTAAGTAGGCTGTTTATGTTTTCTTTATGTATGTAGACTGTTTAGGTTCTTATATTGCCAACGTTACGTAGCGCTCTCTGTATGAAAATCACTGGCTGTGCTGTGTGCAGCCTGTGGCTAGTTTGCATTGACCCACCAATACCACAATCTCTACCAGGACTACAGTGGGTCTACACCTTTGCTGAGTCACCAATACCATTATTTCTACAAGGACTGCAGTGGGCCTGCTCTGTGATGACCTACCTACCAATCTTCTTCAAAACGTCGACTGACTCTGCTGTGGGTTTGCTCTGTTGTGGCCCATTACCTGTCTGCATGTCAAGAGTCATCACAGTTGGCCACTGCCCAAAAATATTTTTAAAACTTTTTGTGGGGAGCATGGGGGCTATGTAAGTAGGCTGTTTATGTTTTCTTTATGTATGTAGGCTGTTTAGGTTCTTATATTGGCAACGTTACGTAGCGCTCTCTGTATGAAAATCACTGGCTGTGCTGTGTGCAGCCTGTGGCTAGTTTGCATTGTTGTGTGCCATTGTAGTGTTGGGCAGCGGCAGCTGGATGTGAACAGCGCGTAGCGTTGCGCAGTTGGAGGTGAGCTGCCAGCAGTGGTGGATGTGGGGAGAGAGATGGCGGAGGTTTGTAATTTGTCATGAACTGCTGTATATATATTATGACTATTAAGGTAAATACATTGTTTGTTCTCTATTAAAATCTTTCATTTGCTAACTATCCCTATCAGTAGTTAGTGCCTTCAGTACTTTGAATCTTTTATTTAGCTGGCAGTAGTGGCGCTCGCTGTATTGCAGTAGTTCGAGTAACGAAGATTTTTGTGAGGTAAGTGATTTGTGAAAGGTGTAGGTTAATGTTAGTCAGGGCCATTCTTTTGTAGGGATTTTTGAAAGTCAGATTGCGTTGCGCTAAATAATATTGTGTGTCAGGTTAAGCACAGTCGTGTATAAATTCTTCTAAGGGGACGTTTCAACATGATAAATCCGATGATGACAGTAAGATTCTCTCGCAATTGGTCATTGTGAAATAAAATAAAAGTACCTAGCGGTCTTGGTTGCAGAATATTTTCCTATTCGCTTTTTTATTTACGTAGATGTAAAAGTTGGCTTGTTCAGAATTTTAAATCTCCTAAAGCTCTTCACCGATTGCTTTGAAATTTTAAGACAACGTTGCATTCAAATACACACCTGCTTTAAATAAATACAGGAGCGTGAAATGGTACATAAATATGTATATAATATATAAAGATGATAAATTATTAACAAAAATTTCATGTTCGTTTGTTGAAAATCTTAAATCTCCAAAAGTTCTTCACCGATTCCTTTGAAATTTTAAGTCAACGTGGCATTCGAGTATGCGCGTGTTTTGATGCACACGTAGGAGCACACGTGAGAACATATATACGTATGTGGAAATAGTCTGTCTGTACTATTGACTTAGCTGCACATGCAAGGGGCGGTCACCAGCAATCCCTGTCTACATACTGTGGCTGAGCAGGTGCTGACAGCTAGCTGCCACCATTCCATGAGAATTCTCAATGGCACACATGTGACTGTTGCGACTGTCGACGATACTGCCTCTCCTAAAGGCAGCCTTACCGGTGAAGAGGATGTGTGGCAGAAATAACGGCACCCTGACGGCCTGTGCGACCTACCAGCGACGAAGGAAAATCGGAGGTGGTTCAGGGGATGGAAAATATGGTTTTTCTGCATGCTCATCGCACAAACTATCCTGTCTCCCACTGATATGGTCTAGGAACAGAGCCTATGTATTTCTAACATCCGTTTCTACTGCAGTTCCTGCAGTAGCTACGCTATGACGCCCCATTCACAATCCGTATGGGATCTGTGGCGCAGAGTTTGTGTATAATGCTTGCAGGGTACAAGAAAATATCTCAAGCGAATTCCTACTTCGTGGCGTTGAATCTAACTTTGCATTTCTAAGTGTCGGGGTACTAAATTACTGTTGTCATGGTTTACTGTGGTCCAGATAAGTATGACATATTTACAAGTCTGGAATGAAGTCTGCCAAGAGATCCCATGGCTAGCAAAACAATAATTTGGAAAGAAACCCACTTGACAGTATCTGGTAAAGTAACCGCCATTACTGATATTTAGCGGTAACACATGGAGAAGTATAGAGGAGTCTTGTATACAGCAAGGTATGCAAAATGGCTGATGATGATGGTGTGTTTGTTGTGGTTGCTGCTGGATCCGAAAGTCAAGTTAACACGATGTTTTGGCGTTCCAACAGGCCCCCTTCTTCATATGCTAATCCGAATGGCAGAGACGCCACAGCAGTTGCCCCAGTGTAGGACAAAGAATCCGCACTGCGAGTGCGCCAGAAGCCGCCGAGCTGCCCTTAATCGAAGGGCACGACCTGTTGAATGCTGGGAGGGGCAAATGATTTCAACTAGGCAGTTGCCACTAAATTTGTTGCCGATGGCGTCACAAGCGTTGGGGTGTGAACCATGTTAGGATATGGCCTTATTTCAAGCAAACCCGTTGTCTCAGTGGCTAAGATAATCATATCGCTGTCGTCTCCCTAAGGGCATACCGAGTCCCACCAACAACTAGCTACGTTTCCTCATATTTCATCGAGCGCCTTCTATTAAACAGTGCTCTGCCTCTACGGATTTTTCTGGTCGTTGACTTGGTGGCGACGATTTTCTGTACACTGTCCAGGAGCGTACGATTTATGTGATCTAAAACTTTCTCCACAAGAACATACAATTTTATAGGTGCTGCGCTATGGGTCAACGTTGACTGCTTCTTGCGCACGCGCAGTGGGCGCTCTATGTCCTTAGGGGCTACGACTCTGGCTTCTCAGCAATTCAACTTATCATCTGGAGAAGGCGGGCAACTGGAACAGATATATTATGTCAGTTTGATTTTAGGATCCGACTGCAGATCCGAAAAACATGAGTGTTTCCGTAACAGCGTGCAAAAATTTGACAGGACATAGAGGATGCACCACTGATAATTTGAGGTAGGGAAGCTGGGGTCCGAGAAGTCAGCTTAAGGAGGTGTGGAAGTAAACTGGTCTACTGCTTTGTCTAGCATTACTGTTTGCCAGTGTATTTACAACTAACATGCGTACAAGTTTGCCCGTACTGTGCTGTATTTCCTACAAGGAAACGAGTCAGAATTGTAGCTGCCTGTGATGTGATTCGAAGCACACCAGAGATATTTGTCAAGGTGCGTCAGAATGATGGCCGTTAGTTTCAGCACATTTTGTAATATACAGTACAAATGATGCGTTCATTGCGTCAGTGATGGTATTTGCAATTTGCAGTAACTAATGTAAATAGAAAAATACGAGTACACAATATTGTGATTTTATTCCTGTTATCTCCTTAAGATGGCTTCTCCGATCCCAGGTTCCCTACCTCTTATTGTTCAGTCCTGTTGTATCTATTCTGAGTCATCTAAAAAACTGATTTCATTTTATTTTTACATCTGAAGATGATCACTGCTTATGATCGATAGTAGCGATCAACTATGAATTAGTGCAACTGCAACCTTTTTAAAAATATTTGAAGAGTTGCGTAATCTCACGGACACTATGTCATCCATTATTATACCATGAATTATTATGCTGAGAAAGCCTACAATGTCACGGCTGATTAAGATGATAATATAAAAAAGAAAATCTCAACACAGTGATTTCACCAAAAACTGACAAGTATTCTCCTCCATAGTGTAGAAGTTCGGTAACATACGTACTTCCCGTAGCCCCTCTGAGTGTTCAATAGCAGCCAGGTCGCATCATGTACGTAGTCACCTTCATTTCACAGTAATGCCAAGAACGTTAAAGTAGTTTATCTTTAGCACAAAAGACGTGTTAGAAGTACATTATGAAGCTATCATTCAGATGAGCAGTGTGTCATGGAACTCGACAACGTTCTCTTCAGTATCGGTAACGCGAGGACAGCACGTAATGAAGTATGCCGTTGATAATACTACCATATTCCTTTAATAGCAGTTCCTTCCCTACCTCCATTACACGTTTAAAAGTTCACTGATGTACTCACCTCAGTATAAATGTCAATTAGTCTTCATTGGGTCATATTGCAGTACAGCTTCGAGATTCAGTCATGCGCTCTACAGTTTGCTGTGTCCAGGTCAGAACAGACAGTATCTGCTGGACTGTACATTTCAAGCCTACAAGCGACCAAATGGGATTTTCCTAACGGTAAGCGACTGCAAATATATATTTTCACGCCGAACAAATATTGAGGATTCCACGTGTTTGTGATGGCGCGCCGTCAGGCGCTCTTTGCCCTCGACGCGAGCGACGGAACACACGCACCGCAAACGAGGTAGTCGGGCGTTGCAACGGCGGCCGCTCAGGTGGGGTGAATAGCCTCAGCCGCGGATTTCACACTGCGCGTAAACGCAGCATTTAGTATTCGGACATATTGTGCCTGTTCCTAGGATTTTACAAAATATCTAACTGTAACAGAAAAAAATCTGTGAATGGCAACAATTTTAAATGGTACTTATTTCAGACTATTAATATTTTTTAGCGCAACAAGATTGATACCATTTGTTCATTTGTGAGCTAATGTCGGCTAGGATCTTGCGTCACTAGGTGGATTAGATTGTAAGAAGTAGCAGAAACAACAACATTATACCGAAAATCGATGTTCCTCTGATAAAGCATTCACAAACTTCAGCTAGCTGAAGGAAGTGTTGTAGTTTCTCTCTGCAAATTTCTCTTTTCTTCGTCGAGACAACAGTCGTCCCTACATATCCTCAAGGAACTTCCCATTATAACAATAGGCAGTAAAGTGTCTATGCATGTGAATCGCAGTATTACTTTATCCGTGTTTGCAGATGTTGCCGCTCCTCAACTGTGTACTGAATGCTAAGGAGTTCTATGTTATTCCACGAGCGCTCTCGACTTTTATACTAAAGTCATTTTCTAGAGAGATCTAAAATTAACACCGAATAGGCGTTTGAACACTCGAAAAACAAGTAAAGTTAACCACAATGAAAGAGACACGCAGCTTACAGTTCAGGCAAGCAGAGGAGGAAACTCGGATCCGACAAAGAGGAGGTATTAGCACGGCACGAGCATTGGTCAGAGAACGTAAAAGGCTTTCATTTCGCAAGCGTAGCAACGTGAAACGTACAATTTTGTCGTAAACAACAGCTTCACTTTTGAGAAAAGTCACAGATATTTAGAGTAATTGCACACACAACTGCACATTACAATAATACAGTTCATTGTTTGACATAACAATATAGATCTTTCAATCTCACTAGTTCCACACACAAATTTAGAAAATATTCCACCTGTGAGGGTACTGGTGTAGTATCTGTAAGTGGTTGTTCTTTGGAGGGCGACAATGCCCAGTGGCGCAGGGAGTCGCAAGCAGAGACAGTTGTTGAGAGGCTGTGGAAGGTGTAGGCTGCGTGAGCCAAAGGCGGTTGCGTAGCGAAGGATTTATGTCTATGTTTAGTAGCAGTGGCACACAGTTTGAATAATAGTGTGTTTATGTTTGTGCAGTGTGATAAAGGAATTAAATTAATTTTTACTAGTTCTTAATGCGTCTCCATCAGTTAGTACCACACCATTGCATTTAACAATGAACGAAGTCTCGATATACACGGTCAACTACAACAAGAGGAATGTAGTATAATAATCATTAATTAACCCATATAAGCTCCAAGACGCAGGGAGCTTATACACCCTACGTTTGTTCCTTTCCAGTATCCGTATTTGTTTCACGTCCACTAGCAGTATCAGTTGATTACTACCATCTTCACTTGTGGAATAAGTATAGCTTTTATTACCGTGACTCTCACTCTTCCAGTCTGCACCACTTCCATCATTTATGATCATCTTCAGCGCTTGGTCCAGTAAACCTTCTCTTGAAATGTACTGATCCTCGATGTTATTTACATACACACAAAGCTTCTGCCAGAGTTTTGTTGTGGAAACAACGCGTTCAACTGTACCTTTTAATAACCTACCAATTGTGAATGTTACATTACGTTCAGAAACGCCCTTCTTGATTATAGGATTCACTTTTGGGTGGTGTAGAGGAAGTTTTAATTCTATGTGACCATGTTCGGTTAAAATACCATTTTATAAGTGATACAGGTTGGTTTGTTCATTTTGATCAATGAATGCAACTATGGTCTCAGCATGTCCTTGTAGAAAGAAACTCTCTTTTATGTTAACCAGGACATCATTTGCCGTGAAGTTTCATATTGGAGCACGAGCCAGTTACTTACTGAGGTAAGGTTCGTTATCTCCAATGTATGTATGAGTATGAGGTAGTCGATTAGGTATTAATCTCTCCCTGAGCCAATGTTCTTAACTTGAGAATTTCATGTCTTCGTGATAATCCCTTGTTTTCTGGACAGATTTAAACCTTAAGTAAGCATCTGGCACAAAACCGTCCTGTCCGCCAGCCTGGATGATAATAATTCTGCTCCCTTTCGAAAGAGGTTTCAACAGACCCCGTAGTGCATACGTACGGTACTGTGTGACAAGTGTGAAGATATGTCTCGCCCATACGGACAACTGGACGACCCTCACACACTTTTTAAGTAAGCGTTTCATTTTTCCCTGATACTGCTTTGTTCCTGGAGAACTTTTAGGTTATTCACTGTTTTCTTCCACCTAAATCTTAGAGTGCGAAGAGTTTTACGAAATGTGATTATACATCCTTCAGACTTTATAGAGCTTCGTAACTTCTTATGAATTTCGTTCAAATGGGTGGCCGAATGTAAGTAAACGATACACCAGTTGCTTCGGCCAATCTTTCCAATGTGGATTTTAGTTTCAATGGAGCACCTAGCAAGGATTCTTTTTTCATAAAAGAAAAAGAAATGATCGTGTGGCACTGATGGCCGGGATGCACCATCCGGGAAGTTCGTCCACCGCGTTGCGAGTCGGATTTTAGGTGACGCCACACTGGCCGACTTGCGTGTCAGGGATGATGCGGACAACACAACAGCAAAGTCCACGAGCGGAGAAAAATTGCCAGGCCCGCCGGCAATGGAACCCGGGCCCACCGCACGGTAGGCAAACACGTTACCACTCGGCTAAGCAGGCGGACTGTTTCTTAACAAACTGGTAGACATTCGCAACCAGTTGGCATGATTGACTATGAACAACTTTGTCCTTTAACTTTTTTGTACTGGTGGCATCTTGAACACTGAATATAATCTCCCAGAGTATCTGCTTGTGGAGGGCTTCGTGTGACGCGGTGGCAGCCCGTCCGATGCTGGCGATCGACTTAGCGGGGTCTACTGCGCGTCGTGCTGTCGGTGTTCACGTCTGTCTGCGTGAACTGTAGGTTGGGCTGTGGTGAAACAGTGTCAAATGAGTAGGGCAGTAAAAGTCGGCTGGATCTAAAAATGGAGTGCCCAATGACACCGTACGAAAAATGGCCGCGTCGTGATTATAAAACCTGTTATTGATAGTTTCCTTCAAAGGCACTCCTAAATTTTGTAGCTGCGTTCAAGCATTAGTAAACATCATATTATCTTGTAAGTAATTCACATGGTGTTCATGACACACCAGCGTCCTGTACTTTTCTTCACTCATGCCAGAGGTAGTACCTTGATCTTAGACACACTTTCCACTGCAAAAATTTTTGTATTTCATTAAACGTAAAATGGTAAAGCATGCAATATAAAATTAACTTACAAAAAACTAATAGTTCTTTGTAATGGAAAAGCGTGTCAATACTTTTAATTTATTAAAATGTGCAGTTTTTATACCTTGACTTGACCGTTTTTTCATACTACACGAGGGAGGATCCAGAAGTAATACAGAATTTTTTCCTCCCCTCTTATTGCAGTTGGACTGCTGAAATTTCACGACGATATAGTATGAAGTTTGCGCTACAATGGGTATGTTGTTGTCATGTGCAGCTCCAGCTAGAGAAGACTAAACTACGAAACAAACATGAGCGCACGTTTTATTGTCGTCAACTTGTGAAGAGCAGCGAAGTGTAGTTCAATATTTGTGGGACCAAGGGCATAAACCGAGTGAAATTCACAGGGACATGCGTGGTGTGTATGGAAAGTTATTGCTGAATATCACAAGCCAGCACCTCGAAGAGAAATTATTACTAACTGGTTGAATCGTTTCACTGAAACTGGCTTTGTATCAGATAGTTTGCCGGGTCGGGGTCGGTCAGTAGTTTCTACGCATCAGCTGAACAAGTTCGGCGGTCTTACAGTCATATTCTGGGTAAATCAATGAGACGTGCAAGCTGATAATTGAATATGTCTGGTGTTACTGTGTGGAAGGCATTGCAGAAAAATCTGTCAGTCAAACTCTACAGACTGCAACTGTTACAAGTTTTTAGAGAAAGTGACAAAGAAAAACGAGCTGAGTTTTGTGTACAAATGTTTAATAAAATGCAGACGGAAAATGATTTTCTTAATGAAGTTGTGTTCATTGACGAAACCACAATCCATATCTGTGGTAAAGTGAATCGGCTTAATATTCGGATATAGGATGAGCAAAAACCACGTCACGTAATCGGACCTGTACGGGTTTTGCCTAAGGTAAACGTTTTTTTCACTATAAGCTATAATAAGTTTTACTGTCCTTTTTTCCGACTCAAATGCAATTGGTCTGTCCTCGACATGCTCGAATATTATGTAATACCTCAATTACAACAGGATATGAACACAGAATTTATTTTCCACCAAGACGGCGCGCCACCTCCCTCTCATCGCGAAGTTGTCGCGTATCTCCGTAGGAATGTACCGACTTGGATTGGACGCGGTGGAACAATATCCTGGCCGCCATGATCACCTGATTTAATCCCAATGGACTTCTGCGTATGGGGTGACGTTAGAGACAGAGCGTTTCTTCCGCAGCTTCTGGGAATCGTCGACGAGCTGTGACAACGGGTAAGCACAAGTAGTTGCCACCAAGTATCAAGACTTGCTTCATAGTATCACAGATGGGAAATTCGTTGTGCTGCAAAAGTTAGTCACATTGAACATGTATAAATAAAACTTTAAGATATGCTGCATTCAGTGCTATATCGAACATTTCAGTAAGTTACTTAGCTTTTTCACAATTAAACATTATTTTGTATAGATAATTTATAAACACTCTGTGTATCAATGCTATAGAGTCTCTCTGTCTTGACGAATCAAAGTCATATGCTAATAACAAGGATGTGGATTCCAATCTGAACCGCATTCAGAGTAAAGAGGCACAGTCATAAGTCCTCCATGCTATACAGCATGCCAAATTGGCCGATCTATTAATCAAATACATTAACGTCTTTTGCGAGAAACCAGGTATCATTAAGGGCTATCAATAAAACATGCAGGCACATTCAAGGTCTACTTCTCGTGTACTTACCCCGTCCTGCGAACAAAATGCAACGGCGTAAGGAAGGAAATCAGAAAAATATTGCACTGGAGAGTCATTAAAAGAAAGGCAGCTTATGAAAACAAGTTACACAAAACATAAGAATTTAGCGTAGGAGACATGGTACTCCTTAGAACCCATTCAAAACCTCCCTTAAGATGAAAAGCAATAAAAAAGGTCTATTTGAGGTAGTAAGAATTCCTCGCGGAGCAAACACAGATACGGAAAAACCGAAAGGATTGTATCCTCACAAGGAACTGAAGAACTATTTACAGCAGTAATAAGATTTCCTTTTTGTTCCATTTTGTATTTTTTATAAAGCGAAACATTTTTGATTATGGAAGTCCACAAAAACAGCGATGAAATTTTATGGTATATAGTAGCCTAATATGTAAGGATTTCACATGTCAATGACAAACAGAAAATAGACAGAAATGTGTATATAATTTACCAACAAGTAGCATAGGCCAACATATTTGATTAAAATACAAATATGTACGACAACTGAGATTAATGGCTAGGCAAGCCACACTAATAATTTGTTATAAGTGCATTAACAAGTAATTAAACTTTCTACAATTCATGAATATTTTCTTGTGTAATTTAGTACAACGAAATGTCTTAATACCTAAGTATATGAAAAGTTATGCACTCAGTGCAAAAGACACAGTAACTAAAAGTAAAAAACAAATATGGTTACAATATTTTTGTGTATTAGATACTTAAGAAGTCGGACGCTAAACGACGTAACTAACGCACAGTTAACGGTAACATTATGTGATCTCGTCAACTCGTGAACAAAAGACAGATGTCAATTAACTATATCTCAAGGCATTAGTATGAATTAACATAATAAAGTAATGTCAAAAGAGTACAATCAGAAAGGCTGAATAAAAGAAATAAGACTATTTCTGGAAAAAAGCAAACAAATGCAGAGAACTGTAAATAAATTCCGAATAAGGCAGGCACGTTTGCGCTAATATGGTAGTTTTCTGGTGTATGTTTTGTTTTGCACCTACCTGTGTTCGTCAGTCCCGCGAAGTTAGAGATTTGGTAGCTGTCGGAACGGACAAGGATTTCCTGACAAATGTTAAAAATAAAATGGAATATGAAAAGCACTCTGTATGTATAAGACGTCAAGGAAATGACTGCGCAGGTGTTAAAATCTTAATGTAAATATTAATGTTGAAACTGTTATGCGTGAAGTATTTCAGAAACCATTAATTTATTATTAATAAAAATAAAATGTTGATCCGTTGCGAATGAAAATACATCGGCAACATGAGACATGTACTACACGAGGTGTGTAAAAGGACGGGAAAAATGTAAAAAGTGGACTCGATAGCGTGAGTGAAATATTTGTATCAATGCAAAAAGAACAAATTTTGAGGCTCATGTAAACTACACTCGTGAAACAACCTACGTGCAGTGCTATAGAGAACAGTGAGGACATAATTAGTCAAATGGTCACTTACCTGTGTGATCTCGAACTCTGAACCGGCCGGAGTGGCCGAGCCGTTCTAGGCGATTCAGTCTGGAACCGCGCGACCGCTACGGTCGCAGGCTGGAATCCTGCCTCGGACATGGATGTGTTTGATGTCCTTAGGTTGGTTAGGTTTAAGTAGTTCTAAGTTCTAGGGGGCTGATGACTTCAGATGTTAAGTCCCATAGTGCTCAGAGCCATTTGAACCTTTTTCGAACTCTAAAATGTATATCAAATCCAGTGGTAGATTCTGAGATGCATGCACTCTTCAAGAAAAGTAATTCACTTCCACAGTCACAATGAAACACACTCTGGAGGTGTAAAAACCGCGTGCGCGGCAACGCAGTGTGAGTGCGTGCTTGTCCGCCTAGACAATTACTCATACTGTGACGGGAAGCAACTGTCACTTTTTGAACTCTGCACCTCACCAGCGCAGTTACGAACTAACTGAAAACTATTACTACAACCTTCCAAGTGAAGACGCTCTAAAAAGTGCTTGTAATGGTGTTTCGTAAGCGAACAGATATAAAGATGTACAAATGACACGACACCTCCTGATAAGTAACGAACTGTTTGACTTTGTGACGAAAATAAAGGAGTATTGACTTTTAATAAGCACAATAATGTTAGTGATGCGAACTGAAATACCTACTAACGAATACAGAGCAAACAAATAAAAGCAGACAACTAAAACAAACATTCTAACATATTGCAAGACAAAGAATTGATGTATCAATATCATTGTTCTGCAGCGTACAATAAAACAGACTTAAAGTGTAGAAAACTGATGCTCCCATACGACTGTTACATGTAATCAACCGCAGTGACCAGTTGTTCAGTAGAGTTGGAGTAGATGAAGCGAGCCACGCTGTCGTCAACGTGTCGTGACGCCCCCGCAGAGAGCTGCCGTAGCGGCAACAGCCACATCCTGACCGCAGCGACCCCCGCCTCATCGACGTCGCAGCATTCCAGAGGCACGCTTTCAACCTTGCGACACAGAAATAGCGCAAGATGGTGCTCGTTCCAGTGGATGCAGCCGACTGACCACCGCTGGCCGAGCCTTCTCCGTTTCGGCTACAGCAGTGATCACGTCTGTCAGGTGCCCATCGCGGTCGCCCTGTGGCAGCTCCAGTGAAACGCACACCAACAATTACGATCTCTGGCACCGCGGAAAATAACCTGCCATTCGACACGGCACAGAGTTTATTATCAATTCGTTTCTAATGAACTTTGTTCTGTCGGTGTTAGTACGACTTATATCTAACTCAATATCTTTTCTTTAGTCGTCTGTCTTCTGATTGGTTTTATGCAGCTCACCACAAATTCTTCTTCTCTGCCACGATCTTCATATCAGAGGAGCACTTACAGCCTATATACCCAGTTTTTCCTTGTCTTTCTCTACATTTTTTACCGTTTGTAGCTCAGTCTGCTGCCTTGAAAGTTATTCCCTGCTGTCTTAACAAATGTCCTATCATCTTCTTGTCAGTGGTGCCCATATGTTCCTTCCTTCGCCGATTCTGTAGAGAACTTCCTTTACTTACTTTATCAGTCCGCCAGAATTTTCAAAATTCTTCTGTAGCACAACGTCTCAAATATTCCAGTTCTCCTCTCTTTCAGTCTTCCCACAGTCCGTGATTCCTACCTTACAATGCTGTGCTCCAAGCGTACATTCTCAGCAATTTCTTCCTCAAATTAAGGCCTATACTTTATACCAATAGACTTCTCTTGGCTATTAATGCTCATTTTTTCCGTGCTAGTCTGCTATTTATGTCCTTCTTGCTTCTAAGATAGCAGAATTCCTTCACTTCTCCTACTTCGTGATCTCCAAATTTGATATTTAGTTTCTCGTTATTCTCGTTTCTGCTGCTTCTCATAACTTTCGTCCTTCTGCGATTTACTCCCATTCAGCAGATCCTTTAATTCTTCTTAACCGTCGCTGAGGATAGCAATGTAATCAGCAAATCTTATCATTGATGTCCTTTCACTTGAATTTCAGTCCCACCCTTCAACCTTTCTTTCATTTCCCTTATTGCTTCTTCGATGTGTAGACTGAACAGCAGCAGCGAAACATTCATCCCTGTCTTACGCTCTCTTTAATCCGAGTACTCCGTTCTTCATCTTCCTATCATATTGTTCTCTCTTGATTCTTGTTCATATACCAGATTGACAAATCCTATAAACTTGTATTGATTTTTCTTCAGTCGTGCTTCCATTATCAACGTCAGAATTGCCTCTTGGTGCCTTTACCATTCCTAAAGCCAAACTGACCGCCATCTAACAGATGTTCAGTGTTCTTTTCCACCCATCTGTATATTATTCTTGTCGCTAGCTTCGATACATGAGCTGTTTTGCTGATTGTGCTATAATTCTAACACCCACATGCTCTTGTTATCTTAGGAATTATGTGGATGATATTTTTCTGAAACTCTGATCGTATTTCGCAATTGCATATATTTTACACACCAAACCAAATAATCATTTGGTTGTCACTTCGGCCAATGATTTTAACAATTTGGATGAAATGTTATCTGTCTCATTGCCTGTAACTGGGGTGAAAATTATAGGAGTTACTGGTAAAAGAAGTCAAAATATTACTGAGGAAGTTTACTTAACTTTTGAAATTGCTAAACAATTAATTGCTCACTCTGTACTTGTCGTAGCCAACTTAAATGTGGCCATAATTTTAGGTATAGATTGGCTATGTAAATATAAAGCTATATTAGATTTTAAAGACTCTTCCTTAACCATCCATAAGGAGGCATGTGCTTTTAAAGTGAGGTTTTCTAATAATCAAGTACCTGAAAATTGCTACGAATCCTTACAGATTAAATACACACAGAGCATAAACCTATTAACAGATTTTAGTGATCTTGAATATGAAGTATACCAATGTGAGGCTAGTAATAGTGTCGAAACCGAAGTGAAAGAAAAATGTTATGCTACGAATTGTCTATCCGAACGAGAAAAGAAAGAGTTGGAATTTAGAGCTGTCTTCTCAGATGAACCGGGGAGAATCAAAGATTACGTTTGTAAACTTAATATTAAAGATCAAAAACCTTTTTTCGAGAAACCTTATCCTGTTCCAGTACAATTCAAAGAACCGGCTAGTAGAGAAATAAGTAAGATGCTAGAACAAAATATTATCGAACGATCATGTAGTGCTTTTAACAGTCCTTTGTGGGTAGTTAAGAAAGCTACTGGTGGGGTACGACTGGTTCTGGATGCTCGTGAATTAAAAAAAAATTATAGAGGTGGAAGGAGACAGACCTATTCCTATGGAGGACGTACTTCTTAAGATTGCGGGTTCACGTTATATGAGTACAATGGATTTAACTGATGGCTACCATCAAGTAATATTACACCCGGATTCACGGCAATATACGGCTTTTCTTTTTGAAGGCAGCTCATATCAGTTCCAAGTTTTACCTTTTGGACTTAATATATCAGTGCCAACTTTCATTAGGACATTAGATTCTGTTTTGGGTCAGCAATTATTACAAAAGATTATTTTATATGTAGATGATATTTTGGTAGCCAATAAAACGTGGGAAGAACACGTAACGATATTACGGGAATTGTTTGACCGTTTAATTGACAGAGGAATTACGTTAAAATTATCTAAGTCTTACTTCGGAAAGGAGGAAGTGAGATTTTTGGGGCATGTAGTGGACAGTAAAGGTATTAGGCCAGACCCAGCACGTATTGAAGCTATTGCTCGATGCCCGAGTCCTAGAAATCGGAAACAACTGAAATAATTCTTAGGAATGGTAGGATTTCTGAGAAGATTTCTTCCAGGGCAGGATATTGTTAATCCTAAATTACTGGATTTATTAAAAGAGAAATCAGTATGGCTCTGGGGAAAAGAGGAAGAGGAAGTTTTTAATAAGATAAAAGGAGCGTTAACAGAAGCCAAAATGTCATACCATCCAGATTTCAATCAGTACTTTTGTATGTGTTCGGATGCCTCTGATTATGGTGTGTCTTGCGTAATATTCCAAGGTGATCTGACCAATGAAAAGGGATTATATCAGCCTATTGGATTCGCTAGTAGAACTTTAAATAAACATGAAAGAAATTATTTTGTAACCGAGAAGGAAGCTCTCGCTGTGGTATGGGGTTTTCAAAGATTTATAGGATTATTAATGGGAAGAAAAACAATTGCATATATTGATCATCAGGCTTTAACCTTTTTGAACAATTGTCGGTTACTTCACCGTAGACTATTACGTTGGGTATTATGCTTGCAAGAATTTCAGTACGAAATTAGGTATATAAAAGGATCTCAAAATGTAGTTTCGGATTCTTTGTCGAGACTTTCAGTAGGAATGGAGAATATTAACATGGCAGAAGAACCAGGAACAAATTACCACGTTTATTTCCTTTTAACTCAGGAGAACGAACGTAAGGTTAAACGGATAGTAACTGCTATTAGATGCAATCAAAGAAATGACGATCAATATAGGGACCTTATACAAAACCTTAATAATGGGGACGAAACAGTTAACACCCGGGGTGTGTGGTTATATTTCAACGACTTGTTGTGTTGGAAAGCACAGAGGGAACACCAGAGATGGAAAATCTGCATTCCGAAAACTGTTGTGTACGAATTAATTACTTATATTCATGAAGGGTACGGGCATTTTGGAATTCATAAATGTATTAAACATCTAATGAAGTATTATTATTTCAAAAATATGTCCCGTATTGTGAGAAGTATTACTAGGGCTTGTGAAACCTGTCAAAAGGTTAAAGTTAATAACAAATCTAAGCGTTATAGATTATATGCGGTAATTCCTGGAGGTCTGTGGGATCTACCGTCATTAGATTTTATCGGCCCTCTGCCTCGTAGTTCAGGAGGATTTACTTACGTGTTTGTTGTAATGGAATGTTGGTCCAGATATGTGAAGCTATATACTTTGAAACGAGCGAATACCGCAAGCGTTATACGCTGTCTTACCCGAAATTACTTTGTTAACTGGGGCATTCATAAACGACTTATGTCTGACAATGGTAGTGCCTTTATTAGTCAATAGTTTCAAGACATGATAAAACAATATGGAATCAAACATATCTTAATTTCGAAATATCGCCCTCAAAGTAATTTAGTAGAAATAGTCATGAAAGAATTAGGACGATTATGTAGAACTTATTGTGCACATAAACATACTCGGTGGGCCAAACTAATGCCTGAATTCGAAAAGATATTAAATGAATTTACTCATCTAACGACGGGATTATCACCTATAGAAATTTTAGGCAAACGAATTATAGGTAAGCCTTTACTAGCTGCTCTACCTTGGCCACCAGTAAATAAGATCCAACAACGATTCCAGACGAAAAAGTTTGCGAACAGAATGTTAAAAATGCTGAACGGAGAATTAAAAGTTATAATCAACATGCTATAGAACCCTCATTTCAGGTAAGAGATCTTGTATTAGTACGATCTCATCCTATAGAAATTTTAGGCAAACGAATTATAGGTAAGCCTTTACTAGCTGCTCTACCTTGGCCACCAGTAAATAAGATCCAACAACGATTCCAGACGAAAAAGTTTGCGAACAGAATGTTAAAAATGCTGAACGGAGAATTAAAAGTTATAATCAACATGCTATAGAACCCTCATTTCAGGTAAGAGATCTTGTATTAGTACGATCTCATCCTAAAAGTTCGAAGATCAATAAGGAATGTAGAAAATTCTTCTTTATCTTTGAAGGTCCATATGTTGTACATAAGATTGTACATCCCAAAGCGTTACTTCTTATGGAACCCTCATCAGACGTAATTAAAGGATTATATAGTGTTGATCAAATTAAACCCTTCATTCCTAAATAAGCTAATATTTAGTATATGTTACATAAGGAAGAGCGTTCATAGTTTATTCATGTGAAGTTTTTCGTGATAGTTACGTGTTATTTTAAAGAAATAACAGAAAGTTTAAACAAGTGTTCTACAATAATCTACACGTGTTATTTTAAAGAAATAACAGAAAGTTTAAACAAGCGTTCTACAATAATCTACCGGTACTTCAAAAGGAGAAAGATAACTAAAAGCAGATTTATATGGAAGAAATTTTGTTATTAGGTCAGAAGGAATTTTGTATATTTTATATTTACTCGGATAGTAGGAACCAAAGGGGATGGTTAATAATTTTATGGACAATGGGCGTCCAGAGCTGAATGGCTCACGAGAACATAGCAGAGTGCCTTTAATAGAGATTTGTAATAGTGTTAATGTAGAACACACCAAACGGGGCTCTGTCGCTTGGTTCTCCTAAATAAATTGCCATTACCCAACAAGGTGTCCGAACGTAAAGAAAGCCGTGCCGAGATTCTAAAGAAAGTTTTGCTTGATTTCTTCTTGACCTCAGACATAAATAAAGCATTAGGGAAAAGAATGACGTAAATAGTACTATTAGTTATTGTGAGAAACTTACTAATAATATACATTTTTGGAAAGAATAACTCCAGTAAATGAATAAAACTGAAACTAATCTATCACAATTTGAACGCTCTGTCCTAATGTAACACCGTTAAAGAACGTACTAAATTATTATTTACTAGCAACTATTAAATGAAAACGAGTAATCTCCATACATTCGGTTGTGAATTATCATAATAGCACAATTAAAAGTAAATGACAAATAGTCACAACAATATCGTCATAAAAGGACTGAATCTATCTAAGAGCAAGGACTTTAGATTACTGAAAATGCGAGAAAAATTGTATAATATTAACAGTTAAATATTTTATATAGAAGAAATTTTATTTTCGATTAAAAACTGACAAACTGAGCTTGTGGGTGGGGTATGTAGTGGGACGCGAAATTGAAGCGTCACCCATCCACCAGTGTCAGCCCAGTTTGCAGGTGAATATAAGTTTAATTTAGTTTCTTGTTGATGTATTTTTGTAATATTTGTAATGGTTGTGAATTGACTGAAGTTTGTATTTACTTTTTATGTTTCATGTACGAAGAGGGCGGAGACAGCATCTTCGCTGCCGGGACCAGAGAGAAAATTGCTGGCCACTATACGTCTTGGGTCGACAGCCAAAGAGCAACAGAAGATCCTGAAACCGAGTTGTTGCGTCGTGCTTCTAAAAATCGAAAAAAACCGAATTCTTAATGTTTTGTACAACAATGACGTCACAGAAAGTTTAATCTTGTTGTAAATGCTCAGTCCTGTCTTGTCAAGGCTCAGGTTCACGTCTATATGTAGGAAGATAATAAACTAGTGGATGCTACAAAAGTTTAAATACGTGTTCCGAGAATTTATTTATGAAGAATTATGTGAATGAATTAATAATATATTTGACAAGATTATTAATTTTTACAACGTTCATCGCGAGTTTGAATCTCGAAAATTTATTCAATATGGTTCTAATATTTATTTAATCAGATAACGTGCATTAATATAATTTCTGAGGAGAAACAAACGACATCTAAATTGAAAAAGTTTGCCCAAACCAATTGGACTGAGTGACGTAATTCTGCGCATACGACTCAAATGATGTTTTACAGTTTCGTTCAAGAACCATTCTGAGACAATTTAAAAAGAATATAAATAATTTTGAAGTGTGTTGTAACTGACGTAGGTGACGTAGTCTACACATGGTCATATGTCAAAAGAAAATCATTTATAAAAAACTTACGTCGTTACACTACAAACACCTCTGTTTGCTCTTCTTAGAGATAACCACTTCTCTTCAGCTGTACTGCCTTCTGTGATATTCCTTATCGCAGTATTCACGTTTTTAGTGAACATCATACATGTCTCATTATTCTATAGCACCTCAGTATCCCCTTTCCTTCCACACTGATTCATGCTTACTAGTCTCTTAAACTTCAGCCTACTCTTCGTCAATGCTAAATTGTGATCTTAGTCTATATCTGTTCCTGGATATGCCTTCCAATCCGATATTTGATTTCGAAATCTCTACCTGATCATGATGTAATGTAACTGAAGTCTTCAAGTATCTTCTGGCGTTTTCCAAGCACATCTCCCCCTGCTGTGATTCTTGAACAGAGTATTCGCTATTAGCTGCTGAAATTTATTGCAGAACTAAGTAAGTCTTTCTCCTCTTTCATTCCTGCTGTCAAGCCTGTATCCTTCTGCAAACCTTTCTTCTATACCTTACTCTGCTGCCGCATTCCAGTTCCCACGATTATTAGATTTACATTTCCCTTTGGACACTGTATTACCCGTAGAAACTACTCACATAATTTCTCTTTCTTTTCATCCTTCCTTGCGACGTCGGCATGTATACATGAAATGTAGTTGTCAGTGTTGGTTTGATGTTGATTCTGATAAGAACAACACTCTTACTTAACTATTCACAGTAACTCACTCTCTGCCCTACCTTCCTATTCGTCATACAATTTTATGCAGCTGTTGATATTACACTATGATCGTCTGACGACAAATCGTTATTATACTTCAATTTCACTTTACTTACTCCCATAATACCTATATTGAGCATTTGCATTTCTCTTTTCAGATTTTCAAGCTTCCCTACATCGCTCAGACCTCCAACATTCCATGCTCTGACTCGTAGTTTATTATTTAAAATGCTCTGACTTGTAGTTTGTTGTTACTCTTTTGTTAACTGTTCTATCTTCTTCTCATAGTCACTTCCCCATTGGCAGGCCGAATGGGGGACTAATCTGAAATCCATAGCAATGGAGAGATCATCATGATACTCCTGGGGTTGTGAAGCAGCTGAATGGGTTGAAAATAAATAAATCACCACGTCCTGCCGGGATTCTAATTCGGTTTTACAGAGAGTACTCTACTGCAATGGCTCCTTACTTAACTTGCATTTATCGCGAATCTCTTGCCCAACGCAAAGTCCCGAGCGACAGGAAAAAAGTGCAGGTGACGCCTGTATATAAGAAGGGTAGAAGGACGGGTCAAATGGCTCTGAGCGCTATGGGACTTAACATCTGAGGTCATCAGTCCCCTAGAACTTAGAACTGAACTTAGAACTACTTAAACCTAACAAACCTAAGGACATCACACACATCCATGCCCGAGGCAGGATTCGAACCTGCGACCGTAGCGGTCGCGCGGTTCCAGACTGACGCGCCTAGATCCGCTCGGCCACACCGGCGGGCAGAAGGACGAATCCTCAAAATTACAGACCAATATCCTTAACATCGGTTTGTTGCAGGATTCTCGAACATATTCTCTGTTCGAATATAATGAATTTCCTTGAGACAGAGAAGTTGCTGTCCATGCATCAGCACGGCTTTAGAAAGAATCGCTCCTGCGAAACGCAACTCGCCCCTTCTTCACATGATATTTTGCGAGCCATGGATGAAGGGTATCAGACGGATGCCATATTCCTTGACTTCCGGAAAGCGTTTGACTTGGTGCCCCACTGCAGACTCCTAACTAAGGTACGAGCGTATGGGATTGATTCCCAAATACGTAAGTGGCTCGAAGACTTCTTAAGTAATAGAACCCAGTACGTTGTCCTCGATGGTGAGTGTTCATCTGAGGTGAGGGTATCATCTGGAGTGCCCCAGGGACGTGTGGTAGGTCCGCTATTGTTTTGTATCTACATAAATGATCTTTTGGATAGGATGGACAGCAATGTGCGGCTGTTTGCTGATGATGCTGTGGTGTACGGGAAGGTGTCGTCGTTGAGTGACTGTAGGAGGATACAAGATGACTTGGTCAGGATTTGTGATTGGTGTAAAGAATGGCAGCTAACTCTAAATATAGATAAATGTAAATTAATGCAGATGAATAGGAAAAAGAATCCCGTAATGTTTGAATACTCCATTAGTAGTGTAGCGCTTGACACAGTCACGTCGATTAAATATTTAGGCGTAACATTGCAGAGCTATATGTAGCGGGACAAGCATGTAATGGCAGTTGTGGGGAAGACGGATAGTTGCCTTCGGTTCATTGGTAGAATTTTGGGAAGATGTAGTTCAAAAAATGGTTCAAATGGCTCTGAGCACTATGGGACTTAACATCTATGGTCATCAGTCCCCTAGAACTTAGAACTACTTAAACCTAACTAACCTAAGGACGTCACACAACACCCAGTCATCACGAGGCAGAGAAAATCCCTGACCCCGCCAGGAATCGAACCCGGGCGTGGGAAGCGAAAACGCTACCGCACGACCGCGAGCTGCGGACGAAGATGTGGTTGATTCGTAAAGGAGACCGCTTATAAAACACTAATACGACCTATTCTTGAGTACTTCTCGAGCGTTTGGGATCCCTATCAGGTCGGTTTGAGGGAGGACATAGAAGCAATTCAGAGGCGGGCTGCTACATTTGTTACTGATAGGTTTGATCATCATGCGAGTGATACGGAAATGCTTCAAGAACTCGGGTGGGAGTCTCTGGGGGAAAGGAGGCGTTCTTTTCGTGAATCGCTACTGAGGAAATTTAGAGAACCAGCACTTGAGGCTAACTGCAGTACAGTTTTACTGCCGCCAACTTATAATTCGCGGAAAGACCACAAAGATAAGATAAGAGAGATTAGGGCTCGTTCAGAGGCATATAGGCAGTCATTTTTCCCTCGTTCTGTTTGGGAGTGGAACAGGGAGAGAAGATGATAGTTGTGGTACGAGGCACCCTCCGCCACGCACCGTATCGTGGATTGCGGAGTACGTATGTAGATGTAGATGTAGACCCTGCCGCACGATGACGCCCGCCTTCATCCTGCCAATTGGACGAAGGATACGCTTCAGCGATTTGGTTGGGAAACGCTGCATCTTTCACCGTGTGATTTTCACACCTTTTGTGACCTGAAGAAGGACGTACGTGGATGTCGATTTCAGTCGAACGAAATACGTAAAGTGCAAGAGTGGGTGGAGTTGCGAATCTATCAGCGGCCGACAGCGTTCTACGAAACAGGAGTTAACTGTCTCATCTTCCAGTGGGAGAAATGTCTTAATGCGTGTGGTGACTGCTTTTGAGGGTGTTATAACTAGGAATAGCACAATAAATATATCACCGTACCACGGTTTATTGACACAACAGTGACGCAAATAATTCTGTTACCAAGTGCCAAGTTGCAGATGAACCTTTATGGGTAACTGTACATAATAATGGTGGTTATACCAAAGTCCGTCCGCCGCTCGTGGTCTCGCGGTAGCGTTCTGGCTTCCAGAGCACGGGGTTCCGGGTTCGATTCCTCGTGGGGTCAAGGATTTTCACCTGCCCCGCGATGACTGGGTGTTGTTGTGTCGTCTTCATCACCATCATCATTCATTCCCATTATGGTCGGAGGAAGGCAACGGTAAGCCACCCCCATTAGGACCTTGCCTAGTACGCTCTGTCCAGAAGCATGGGACTTCATTTTTATTTCCATACCAATGTCCAAGAAGTGCAAGTGAAATGCAGAATTCCGGAGGAAATCACAAGTCCTTTGACATACTAAACCTAGTGAACGTATAGAGTTCGGATCCCAAGTCTACAGCACAGCCGAATCAGTATCGAACAGCCGGCCGGTGTGTCCGAGCGGTTCTAGGCGCTACAGTCTGGAACTGCGTCACAGCTACGGTCGCAGGTTCGAATCCTGCCTCGGGCATGGATGTGTGTGATGTCCTTAGGTTAGTTAGGTTTAAGTAGTTCTAAGTTCTAGGGGACTGATGACCTCAGATGTTAGTTAAGTCCCTTAGTGCTCAGAGCCATTTGAACAATTCAATATCGAATGGTCCATTGCAGTGTAGCACTTCCGAGTTGTGAAGTGGAAACACAGCACGATGGGAACTGTCTCGTAGACATCTTGGACGACGTTAAATATGTCTCCATAGTTAATGGAGCTGGCGGCTGGTGTCACTGTATATTCTGGACGGCCAATCGCTGGGTGTTATGGGAGGCCAATCGTTGTGCTTCGAGGTGCGCGCGAGGGCGGCCTGCGATGCTAGCAGAGGGCCGCGCGCGGAGAACTGCGGCCTGCGATGCTAGCAGAGGGCCGCGCGCGGAGAACTGCGGCCAGCGATGCTAGCAGAGGGCCGCGCGCGGAGAACTGCGGCCAGCGATGCTAGCAGAGGGCAGCGCGCGGAGAACAGCGGCCTGCGATGCTAGCAGAGGGCCGCGCGCGGAGAACTGCGGCCAGCGATACATTTCTCTGCCGCGCGTAATAGAAGAGCGCGCCGCTGCTCGGAGGGAGGATGCTAAGTTCACCGGACTTGGATATGATGTGACGTCATTATGACGTATACACGCTACATCGAAAACGATAGAAACCGTATATCGACTATTCGACATTTGTGAACTTTAGAGAGGTTGTGACAGCGTAGCGCTGTGCTCTGCGCCATTCGTTTGTGAACAGTACACTCCAAAGCTGAACTGAGTATATGATGACCAAACACTTTGGTTCTCCGAGTAAGAGACCTTTACTGGTGCCATCTTCTGCAAGCTGCATCCAGCAAAAGTAACGAGACTTCTGCATAGTTTAAGGTATCCGCTCATGTTGTGATGCAATTCGTATTTTGCATAATCTTGTCTTAGCAAATTATACTGCTGACATAAACCACATTGACATGGCCAGGTACATGCTAAAACTATTGTGGTTGTATACATGAAATAATATACAGCACGTCTGGTTTATCATACCACCATGGAATGCTTTCACACTGCATTCAATCATTTCATACGTCAATCAGTACTAGACACTAACCTTTTGTTAAGATTACATTGAGAAATCCACTTCCCCTCGTATTTCACCTCCGGTCGACGATTTTTCTTCAACAATGCCTAATATTTTCCTTTTTAAGTTCGAAATTGAATCATTCTACACACCAGTCATTACTGGACACTAAGGTATCTTTCTCTGCGGTCCGAGTGTAAAATTACTTGGAATTATGTTTGATAAAAAGACTATCTTGGGATGGACATATAAATTACTTAGCTAACAAACTTGCACGAGTTCTCTTTCAGCTATATAAAAGAAAAAAGTCAGCAAGAGTGTGCAGCTACAATCTAATATGTACTGACAAGACCAATTGTATGAAACCATACTAAAATGTTGATAATAAATAAATATTATTTTCGGCGTAAGCATTCAATACAACAATCACACAATCTAATCTGTTCGGGACATAAGAAGATTTCACCTTTTTACGAAACGTGTTATCCGTGGTGTTTTCAAGACCACGGTCAGGAATATTTCTATTAATATCCAGCTCTTTTACTTTTATTTTGGCGAGATACATATACGCTGCCACACTGAGCTGTTATCAGAATCGCACGTGTCAAAACAAACCACTAGCTGACAACAGTTTAGAATCTCGAACGATCGTAAAAGTCGATAGGTGTGTTAATCGACTAAAGCGTATATACGTCATAATGACGTCACATCATATCCAGGTTGGGTGAACTTTGCATCCTCCTGCTCGGAGCGGTGAGGGGAACCATCCCATTGTCCAGTTGGGGCGGGTGTTCGGTTCTCATTTGACTGCCGCTCGTATTACTCGTGATTTACTAACTTTTGACCGTGATTTTATTATTTGTGGTTTACTCAGGTGAAAGCTAATACACAATAGATAGAAAGCTCTGCAGTTTGAAACTTTTTTGTTAGGTCTCGCAAGATGATTGCCAAGTCTTAATCGGACATTTTTTCGTAAACAAAGCGACTGCGATCTTGGCACTCAAACGTTAAATACGTAAATTAAGTTTTTTACTAACAATATCATGAAGGAACTACTTCGAGGAATCAACTCTTCAATACGGTATTAATTCTGCCCAGTACTATGTGACACTAACAAGAAAAGTACTTTCTCACATTAACAGTTACGAAAATAATCTCACTAAATTAGTGTCAAAAGTTATGACGGAAGTTAACCTGCAAACCAGCTTTCTTTACGTAGGTACTCTGTTAACAGAAATATTCTCGGAAGACACAAAACAAACGAATACCAAACAAAATTTAAATATTCATCTTAACTCTGATGAACAGTAACATAACTTGGATCAATGACAGACACGTATGTTAAATTATGTCGTTATATTCACTAAAACACGCACAAAAGATATTGCTCCTCACATTTTTATACTCCTAACGCAGTACTTCGCCTGGAGGTGAAGGTGAGAAGCGCTGCTCGTGGGCGAGCATTTCGTAGACTTAGTCTCAGTATTATCGTGACTCAAACGCGGGTCGTATACCAAGTATCAACTGCCATGGAGTATGGTATTAGTGTTTCTCGTCCTTAAATGCAGACTCAACATCCATTCGAGGCTTCGGACTGAAGACTCGCTCGCACACTGCGAAGCGCACAGTAGAGATCGGTAATGGGCTCGGTACACTCGCTATGAACACGTCGTCGATTCCTGTGTCCTCGTCATCTCCGAACTCGCTGCCTCCGTGTGCTTTGAGTCTCTGCCGCAGCCCGCTCGTCACTTTAATCCGTTGTCAGTTACAATAGTCGCCAAATATAACCCCGAACTCGCGCCATTCCCGCTGCCTACGCAATCGTTTTGAAAGAAATTTCCGCCATTGTACTGTTAATTACCATTAATTTATTTGATAAATCGTGATTTCGGCTCTATAGCCATTCTCAAGAACAAGTTAAAACCTCACAAAATGTCCGATCTTCCTAAATGACACAAGAAACTTATATACCGATACAAACACAACAGTTTATCGGTTAGCAGTGAATTTTGCTCTGTCCATACATACATTCATACAGATAAAGCCTACTCGAAGACTGCTGTAAATTTATTTTAGTATTTAATATCTGTGCAGATAACTTATAACATTTATGTTGATACACCCTTTCGAGGCATTACCGAGTGTGTAATGACAGTACCATAGCACATGAGATGAGGATGAAGTGCAATCTCCAAATGGTAATTAATTATTGAAATACATATATTACAAATCTGAATGGCAAGTTAAACAACTGGCTGTTAGCCATAAATGCATGTTGCACGAGGCGGTGAATAAAGAAATACTTTGCTTTTTCGTCACATAGATATAACAGTGACACTGTTCTGTGCCCAGCTTTCGTTTGACGCAGTACGTATTTTTCTCTCGTGCCGGAAGTGGAACAAACAAGAACACAACCATTTTATTTGCACTGAACGAAATTTGTACATTTTTCATCTGAAGCGTGGACTACAGCCTGAGACTTATTCCAAATATCAGTCCTGGTATAATGGAACATAACAGCAGTTGTGTACTTTGCGTCAATTAATTTTCGTCTCCAAGGTCCACAGCTTGTGCCGACAACCGATAATTTCGCCGTGTCAGTGCTGCTTCACTGCAGCAAGTTTGTGTACTAACATGCCGCACCAACAGTAAGTTACGACTTGCCTCACACTCGTGCAGGAACGAGTCGACGAGTACGGAGCGACTACAGCGGCACCGTTCTCAGAGTCGCTGAGTTAAGGCGAGAGCGAAGGAAGCCCGTTAGCACTGATGTAACAGCGGCGCCTCGATTCGCAAAGCACGCAACCCGAATTTTAGAGTCGTACTCACCCCGTTTCTGTTCTCTAATGTCTCGCGACCAACGACCGACTGGTACTTTGTTCTCAGTCGGCACGCTCCCTCCGCGCCCTCCACCTTTTCCTTTGGCGTGCCTTTGCCTTCCTAACACAGAGAACTGTCCCTCCTGCTTTTTCCTGTTCCCTCTCTTTGCCGCAGTGGTAACACCGGACTCGCCAGATCACCAGAGCTAGGGGCTGTCGGGCTGGCCCAGCACTCGGCTGGCCGACCGTCCGAGTCCACCGGGCGGTGTTGGCGAGTGGGCTGCGCTCAGCTCTTGCGAGGCCAACTGAGGAGCTCCAGTCACGGAAACTGACTACGGCCGGGTGAGCGGAGGGCCGATTACATTGTCCTCCGTATCTGCGTCCAGTGACGCCTGTCGGCTGATCTGGCGAGGTGATGCTGTGGTTTGCCCATTGGAATCGCATTCGAGAGGACGACGGTTCAAACACGCACCCGGCCACCCAGATTTAAGTTTTTCGTGATTTCCCTAAATCGATCCCAGTAAATGCCGGGATGGTTCCTTTGAAAGGTCGCGGCCGATTTCCTTCCTCATCCTTGACCCAGTCCGAGCTTATGCTCCTACTGTAATGAGTGCGATGACGACGGAACGTTAAACTCAACCTTCCTTCCAACCTTCTTCCTATCTTTATCAAAACTAGACATGATTGTCTTAATGGGATTTCCGCGATATTTCTTTAAATGAAAATATGCCATTTCAGTCTTTGATCACTATTTTTATTTTCAGTGACCGGTTTCAGGCTAGCTGCCAATCTTCAGATCATATATTGCAGTTACAGAGTAACTTGTTAGTACTGACAAGAAACCGGTCATTGAAAATAAAAAATAGCGATCAAAGACTGAAATGCCATATTTTCTTCTTCCGAAAGGCTGATGACGACATGGACTTCAGTAGATACCGTTGGACCTTCAGAAGTCTGTTCGATCAGAGTTAGATTTTCCTTTTCTATCGCTACAGTTCTATTGACCATGTCCATTTATTACTTCATATTTTGCAGTTTACACCACACGGCTAGGAAATGTCCATATTCATTACAAAACAACAAGTCAGCATTAAAATTAACAACCGACACGAGTGCCTTTGCTAACAGTGTGACGTCGTCTACGACGCATCTCCTGGGTTCGTGGGTTGGACCCTAGACGACTAGAAAACCGAGGCCCGGTCATATGAGTCTCAATTTCAGATGGTAACAGCTGATTCTGGGTTTCGGCTGTGGCGCAGAACCTATGAAGCCATGGACCCAAGCTGTCAACAAGGCAGTGTATATGTTAGTAGTGGCTTCAACTATGCCTAAATTACACATAAAATATTATTTACAAATAAGTGAGAATTACGAGTGACATTGTCTGTTGGTGTTACAGGTGTCAGGAATGAGCGTCTTACATGTCGACCTCAAATGAAAGTACGTAGAAACATTGCTAGCCGTTAATACGTCTCGCAATTTCGACATAATTCGATGCACGTCCCCAATTTACCGCCGACGTTCGCCAGCCTCTCTGCTTGAGGGGAGAAACAGATAGACGAGAATTAAGAAACGACGACGTCAACATTCGACCAGTGGTTCCGCGGGACCGAAATTCCGCGACCGCCGGTGGGACGGACTGGCAAATTCAGAGCGGGGGCCTTGAGGACGCATCGCATCGATTTAATATTAGCTGCAGAGCAGCGCAGCGCCGCGCTGTGCGGCCGCGGCCGCGGGCACCAGCCGAGGGCCGAGCTGCGCTAATGAGACCGCCGGCCGCAGCCGTGGGGAGGGGGGGAGGGGAGGGGAGGGGAGGGTCGCGTCCTGGCGGGGTCGCCAGCGCGGCTGCTGCGCGCGCGATTTGCGCGACGACTCCCATAAATTATTATTCGCGGTCTGCAGCGCCGTCAGCCTGAACTCTGAGCCGAACTGCCAAACGCGCAACGTGCGGCAAACAGGTTGTGGACAACCTCGGAGAGTTGTGGCTAATGAGACTGTTTGATATCAGAGAAATGTGTGACAGCGTACTCTCGATAGCAATTTCGTATACCAGGTGTGGAAGTATGAAACTGGAATTTCCCTGTAGACGGTGCCAGCCGTCAGTGTAGGGCCCGTGAGACCCCGTCTGCAGCGCCATCTGCTTCCTGTAACGGCTGGGAAGCGAATGTCAACACACAGTAACCCAAGTTCCATACGTCGGTATCTGTCTCAAACCCGTGAACATGTCGGGTTTAGTACCTACTAACTACGATTGGCGGACAGCATTGGTTTTCTGTTATCATTTGAAGAAAACTGCAGCAGAATAGCAACGAATGCTTGTCGAAGCTTTCGCGAACGTGCTCTTAAGAGAACATAGTGTTTCGTGTGGTTCAAAAAATTCGAAAGTGGTGATTTTGACGTGAGAAACGACGAGCGCAGGAAACCACCGAAAAAGTTTGAAGAGAACCAGTTGCAGGGCTTATTGGATGAAGATGATACTCAGACTTAACAGGAACTCGCAGAACAATTGAATGTGACGCAGAAAGCCTTTTCTCTTCGGTTGAAAGCTATGGGAAAGGTTCAGAAAGTGTGGAAATGGGTTCCGCATGAACTCAATGAGCAAGCAAATCGAAAGACCTCTTGTGAAATGTTGCTCGCCAGATACAAAAGAAAGTCGCTTTTCCATCGAATAGTGACAGGTGATGAATGATGAATCCTTAGCGCCGTAAATCACGGGTGAATCCAGACAAACCATCGACATCCACTGCAAGAACAAATCGCTTTGGAAAGAAGACAATGTTCTGTGTTTGGTGGGAGCAGAAGGGTGTCATCTATTATGAGCTGCAGAAACCTGGTGAAACCGTTAACACTGATCGTTTCCAACAGCAAATGACCGATTTGAAACTAGCATTACGTGAAAAACGACCGGAATATGGAAAAAGGCAGCTCAGAGTCATATTTCTCCTTGATAACGCCCCATCACACACAGAAAACGGGCCAGGAAAACGATCGAGGCGTTCACTTGGGAAATACTAGGGCATGCGGTTTGGCACATGCTCTCGCTGGACAACACTTCGTATGAAAACTGAAACTTCCCCTTAAAAAAATTGTACATGACTGTGCTTAAACTGACACACAATATTTTTAGCGCAACGCAATCTGACTTTCAAAAATCCCTACAAAAGAATGGCCCTGACTAACATTAACCTATACCTTTCACAAATCACTTACCTCACCAAAAATCTTCGTTATTCGAACTAATGCAATACAGCGAGCGCCACTACTGCCAGCTAAATAAAAGATTCAAACTACTGAAGGCACTAACTACTAATAGGCATAGTTAGCAAATGAAAGATTTTGATAGAGAACAAACAATGTATTTACCTCAATAGTGTTGAAAAGTCCTAATGTACATAGCAGTTCATGACATCCAGTCTTACAAATTTCGAAACTCCGCCATCTCTCTCCCCACATCCACCACTGCTGGCGGCTCACATCCAACTGCGCAACGCTACGCGCTGTTAACAGCCAACTCCCTAAACACTACAATGGCAGACAACAATGCAAAGTAGCCACAGACTGCACAGCACAGCCAGTGATTTTCATACAGAGCGCTACGTAACGTTGCCAATAAGAAAACATAAACAGCCTACTTACAAAACGTACGAAAATGGCTCGCTGACTGGCGCGCTTCAAAAGAAGGACTGTTTTTGTCGAGTGGCATTCGTGGCTTACCGAAGAGGTGTAAGAGATGCATAAATAGCAATGCAGATTATTTTGAACAAGATATTGTTTATCAGTTTCGAACAACAGACGTGAAATTATTGCCATCAAACTCCGGTTTCATACTGTTGCACCTGGTACATATTTCAAACTATTCTATATTCCGGGCTACCACTGCTGTTGAAAGGCATAATGTTAGGCAGTACTCCGCTTACAGCTGGTAGAATTTTTGTTTACACGATCGGTTTCGCGACTTCAAGCAGCATCATCAGGAGAACAACGTTAAAAGATCATATGAATACCCGTCGCTCCCAGTGAAAATTTACTGTTCAGAGAATATCGTCAATACTATGGCGAGCGAAAGGTAATGAAGAAGATCTCCATTTTTTAAAATTTGACTGCATCAGTGTGACAGCAGTTCAGTGCATGGCAAGGCAAAGCGGCCAGCACGAAAAAGGAAGAGATTCTCTCTTTATCGTTCGTGCGGGCTGCTTTTGCCTTGTCCTGCACCGAACTGCCCTGCCGTGCATGTCTTCTTCACATTTCGCTCGCCATAGTATTGACGATAATCTCTCAATAGTAAATATTCACCGGGAGCGATGGGTATGTCTATGATCTTTTAATGTTTTCATCTGATGATGCGGCTTCTAGGTGCGAAACCGAGCGTGTTTTAATAAACAACAATTTTACCAGCTGTAGACTCAGTTCTTCCTAACATCAAGCATAAATATTGTTTAAACAAAACGTTCTCATGTTCCTATAAGGCAGGGGCGGGCAGGAATCCTGCACGTGTGCGGTGCACTTGCACGCGTGCAGTTAACAGGTGTTCTGCGTGCACACAGGGGCAAGCTGGCCACCCGCTTATCTCCCCTCCCCACCATACCTTCTGTCCGCTCCTTCCTCTGCAATGCGGTTTGTTTTCTAGCTTGCTTTATTGAATGTAGGAATAAGATTAGTAGTAGTAGTGCTTGAAAGATAACATAATTTGAAAGAGTACCTATTACCTACGATACGTTTTATTTAATTATCACAGGTGGAGTGGAACAAAATTTCTGCATACAGACAAACGCAAGCAGTTACTTAAATTTTCATCACTGATGTTTGCTCTTAACCGACACTTACTAATTCAGCAAATGGTTTCCCAGCTCTCGCTATATTAAGCTCGTACCGCTGGGCTATTATTGTTGTCGTCCTGAAAAATTGAAAACGGTGCTCCATAAAATGTTAAATCAGTCACATGAGAGACATGACGAAAGGAAGTCGCAGATCTCTCGTGACCACAGCAACTACGACAGATTCATCTAGTATCGTCAGATCGCTCTTATTAAGCTCAGTCAATTTCCCCATCCGCTCAGAATCCGACAATAAATTGTACTCGTCCTTGTGAAATTTGTTATAATGGCCTTCAATACTAAACTTCCGCTGATCAGCGAGAATACTGCCACTTATTAAACATTTTGAATTTTTACGTTTTTGCACAAAGAAAAAGTGATTCTCCCATTACTTTTTAAAACATAGCAAATCTCCACTTCTCCGTTTCCTTGTTTCACTCTGCATTTTCCGGTTCTTGAAATACAACGTTGACTACGTAGTGGTCGCTACGCATCAACGTCCGCAGCCTAGCCTGGTACTACACTGCCGCAACCTGCCGGCTGTCGCCACTGCCCCAGTCGACGGTTGAACGCGAGCAGCACACGTGCAGCGCTGTGCGCTCATGAGCCGCGTGCAACGTTTGCCCGCCCCTGCTATAAGGGATAGTACTCCTCAATACTGGCAAAATTCCTAGAAATTTACGTCCGGAAATACTTACTTGGTGAACTATAGGCCATTGTCGTCGGTAATACACACTGAGGGGACGAAAGTCATTGGGTACCTCCAAATGTCGTGTCGGACCTCCTTTTTCCCGGCATAGTGCAGCAGCTCGTCGTGGCATGAACTCAAAAAGTCGTTGAAAGTCCCCTGCAGGAATATTGAGTCACGCTGCTTCTATAGCAGGCCATAATTGGAAAGTCGTTGGCAGTGCAAGATTCTGTGTACGAACTGGCCTCTCGACTATGTCCCACAGATGTTCGGTGGGATTCGTGTCGAGTGACCTGAGTGGCCAAATCTTTCGCTCGAATTTTCCAGAATTTGCTTAAAACCAATGGCGAGAAACTGCGTCCTCGTGACATGGCGCAAGGTCATCAATACAAATCCCATCCTTATTTGGGAATATAAAGTCCATGAATGGCTGCAGATGGTATCCAAGTGGCCGAACATAACCAGGACGCAGACCGTTCCACACCGGTCTGCATCCACCACTAGCCTACACACTAACTGCCTTGACAGCTTCGGTCCATGACGTCATAGGTTCTGCGCCACATCCGAAACCTGCCGTCAGCTCTTAACAGCTGAAATCGGGACGCATCAGACCAATCCACGGTTTTCTAGTCGTCTAGGTCCAAACCCACGAGACCACGGGAGCCGTCGTAGACGACGTTGCGCTGTTAGCGAAGGCATTCGTGTCGGGTGTTTGTTACCGTAGCGTACTGACGCCAAATTCCACCGCACTGCCCTAACGTTCGTCTCAAGTCCCACACTGATTTCTGAGGATATTTCACGCACTGTTGCTTGCCCGTTAGCACTGAGAACGCTACACAAACGCCGCTACTCTAGGTCGTTAAGTAAAGACTGTCGGCCACTGCGCTATCCGTGGTGAGATACGAGGATTGGAACTTTAATAGTGGCAACGATTTATTTACAGCTCGTACAAAATAGATACGTGTTTCAAAGTTTTACTAACCTTCAAAGTAGCCACCAGCATTTTTCTTATTTATAATTTGGCCAGCTATGGAGCGCATACAACTTAAGACTTACGGTGTTACTTTTTCCTCCGTTCTTCCCAGTACTTCTTCATTGTCTCGCCAACTGCTCGTCTCTGCTCATCTGTCCACACTCTCTTGGGTAGAGGTTTTGCCTCATCTTATTCACAGTTTGCGTTTTCTATCAGTGCCTGATGTGATTCCTGTCACGTGTCTGTAACACCTATTTTGCTGGCGTCTTTCTTTACTGCTTCTATCTGCCCTATAGTTTTTTCAGCTTACTAACGTAATTAAAAATTTTCTCTGTAATCTGTGTGTCTTCCATTCTTTTCAAATGTCCATAAAATTTTAGTCGTCTTTTCCTCTTTGTATCTGCGTTCTTTTCTGTATTTTTGTATAAGTCTTCATTTCTCCTTTTAATCCACCTATTTTCCTTGTTTTTCTCAAGACCTACAATTTTTCTTAGTATTTTTCTCCTCTTTTCTTCTAGTTTTCTTAATTCGCCTTCCTTATTCAGTGTTAGGCACTCTGATCCATACGTTGCTTGTGTCCTAATAACTGAATTATAATGATTAATCTTCGCCTGTATGGATATTGGTTTCTTATTGTAGTAGTTTTGTGTTAATTTATATGCAAATTCTAACTTTTTTATTCTTTATTTGTTGTGTTATCTAGTCCATTCGCTTGGATCTACTCCCCCAGGTATTTGAATCTGTCAACTCTTTTAATTTTTCCATACTTTGTTTTCATAAACTTTTCTGTATTATGTTTGTGTTCTATATACTCGGTTTTTTCATAGGATATTTTTAGCCCAGTCTTTTCAGCAATCTCGTGTAACAGATCAAGCATAACCGTTGCGTCTGTTCGGTTTTCAGTTATCAATGCCATATCATCCGCAAAGGCTAAACATTTCACTTCAAATTTGTTCTTTCCTTGGACCACGCATACACCCTTTGTGCCTCTGTTTTTTAATGTGCTTTCCCATGTTTTTACTATTTCATCTAAAACCAAGTTAAAGAGAATTGGGGACAGTCCGTCTCCTTGTCTAACTCCTGTTTTGATTTTGAATGTTTCAGAAATTTCGCCTTGAAACTTAATTCTTGATGTTGTATCTGTGAGCGTTTGTTCAACAAGTCTTCTGGTGTTTTCCTCTATCCCTGATTCATAAAGTATCTGGAATAGTGTTTGTCTGTCAATTGAGTCGTAGGCCTTCTTGAAGTCTACGAAAGTAACTACTGTATTTTTATTTTGTATAGCTATCACTCTCAAAATTGTTTTTAAATTAAGAATCTGTTCCGCACATGATCTACCTTTTCTAGATCCTGCTTGATAATCTCCTATATTAGGTCCTGCTTGTTCCTCTATTCTACTTAAAAGTGCTTTAGAAAGTATTTTGTATGTCACTGGTAACACGGATATGCCCCTGTAGTTGTTGGTGTCTGTTTTATCTCCTTTTTTATGGAGAGGATGGATCAATGCTTGTTTCCAGTCACTGAGTATGATTCCGTTCGTCCAAATGTCTTTAATTGCTTTGTGAATTTTCTGCCATGCGGATAAGCCCCCTAGTTTCCACAGTTCTGCTACCATCCCATCCTCACTTCATGCTTTGTTATTCTTAAATGCTTTGATAATCTTTTCTATTTCTTCTACTATAGGTGGTTCCGATGGTGGATTTTCATGTTGTGGGTTTTGAAATTGTAATCTGTCATTAGGCTCTTCACAATTTGATAGGTTTTCAAAGTATTTAGCTAAAATTTAGCAGTTCTCTTTATTGCTTAAAACCATTTTTCCATTTTTATCTTTAAAATGTAAACTTTGTGACTGGAATCCTGTTAAAACTTCTCTGAAAGTCTTATAGAAGTCTCTAGTATTGTTCCTTTTAAAGTCGGAATCCATTTCTTGTAATCTGTCCTTGTCATATTTTCTTTTCACTGATCTGATGATTTTTGCTGTCTTTTACCTTTCTTCTTTAAACTCTTCCCAGTATTCATGTTTCTTATTACTGTTCCATTTTTTCCATGCCCTTAGTTAATTGTCAATTGCTTCATCACACAGCTCGTTCCACCATATGTGTTTTGGTATTCTTCGTGGTTGTGCCATTTCTTTAACTGACTTTAGCATTGTTTCTTTAATTTCTTCCCAATCATCCATTTTTCTTGTGTTTAGTATATCACAGAATTTTTCCTGATTTTGCATGAGTAATTTAGTTTTTACTCTTGGAAATCTTCTTGGTTTTGGTCTAGGTTTGTTCGGGTGGAACATGGTCTTTATTTCAGTCAGATAATGGTCTGAGTCTATGTTTAGGCCCTTCCTCACTCTGACATCCAAGAGTTCCTTGTAGTTTCGAGTAGTTATTGCCACATGGTCCAACTGATATTCATCTTGATTTGGATTATGTGATACCCACGTTTTTTTCTTTCTTGCAAGTTTCCTGAAACATGTCGACATTAGTTTCAGATTAAATTGTTTACAAAAATCTATGAGTCTTTTCCCATTTCTGTTGGTTCTTGCGTGTGCTGGATAATCTCCATCTACTGATTTAAATTTTATTTCTTTGCCAACTTGTGCATTAAAGTCACCTACTAATATTTTTATGTGTTCTTTTGGTAATATGGATGTTTCGTGTTCTAGCATTTCCCAAAAATCTTCCGCTTTGTCAACATTTGTTCTGTTATGTTGGCTGATAGGTGCACGTGCATTTATAATAGTATAACGTTTGTTGCCTGACTTAAATGTCAGAAATGAAATTCTTTCGGATGGGGAGCTAAAATTAGTTATTGATTCCGTAAGTTCCTGTTTGACCATAAATGCCGTCCCTAATATAGTCGTATTATTGGAATTTCTAATGGCTGGTTTTCCTTTGTAGATCCTGTATCCACCTGACAAACCCATTTTCATCCAGATACCTTGTTTCTTGACGTGCTAATGTAAGTATGTTTCGTTGATTGAGAGTGTCTGTTAGGCGTTTTAGTTTTCCTAAGTGTGTTGATGTTTAGAGTCCCCAGTAGATGTTTTTTCTTGGGTCTTATCTTTGAAGAAGTACTAGGAAGCTCCGACTCTTCCTTACATGATGTTCTAGGCTCTCCAGAATCCAAAGGCCTAGTTGCACCGCCATGAAGAGCGATAGAAGATTGGTTACTTCCTGGAGTAGTTTTCCTTTTGTAATTTACCATCATGTCTTAGGTTTAAGTTTGTTTTGGGGAAAGGTAGTGGAACCTTTCGATGATAAAAATTCAAGCATTCAGCTTAGAATTATAAGTGAGGCCACCACTAACATGTGGGACAGACGCCTTTTGCAGCCGCCCACTGTGGGAACAGACGCTACAGTCCGGTGCTTTTATACAAAAGCCTGCCTCTTCCGCCAGTTCCGGCGTTCTGATGATCTTCATCGCCGCCTTCACTGCCGTTGAGGTCTTCACCGTTTCCCTGGCAAGGGACCCTCACGAGGTACTATCACCTGGGCCAGGTGAATCAAGGTTTTTTAACGATGTGTTACTCCTCCCCCTCCTCCTTTTTTAAACCGGGCTTGGGACCGGCTATGGCGGAGTCACCAGCATTGTGTATAAGCAGCTGCCAGAGATGTGGAAGTCATAGGATACTCTTAGCAGTGCCAGTTGTGTTGAAAGTTCGAGCGGCACGGTCTTTTGCCCGACGAATTTATAGCAGTTCTGAAGCGGATGCCGTGAAGTGTTTCCTTCAGTTTAGAAATCGAGTTTAACTCACGAGGGCTTAAGTCAGCGGAGTGCAGTAGGTGGTATATCACTTAGCAACCCCATCAGTCAAACAAATCAGTAATAGAATGAGATTTTCACTCTGCAGTGGAGTGTGCGCTCGTATGAAACTTCCTGGCAGATTAAAACTGTGTGCCCGACCGAGACTCGAACTCGGGACCTTTGCCTTTCGCGGGCAAGTGCTCTACCATCTGAGCTACCGAAGCACGACTCACGCCCGGTACTCACAGCTTTACTTCTGCCAATATCTCGTCTCCTACATTCCAAACTTTACAGAAGCTCTCCTGCGAACCTTGCAGAACTAGCACTCCTGAAAGAAAGAATATTGAGGAGACATGGCTTAGCCACAGCCTGGGGGATGTTTCCAGAATGAGATTTTCACTCTGCAGCGGAGCGTGCGCAGGAGAGCTTCTGTAAAGTTTGGAATGTAGGAGACGAGATACTGGCAGAAGTAAAGCTGTGAGTACCGGGCGTGAGTCGTGCTTCGGTAGCTCAGATGGTAGAGCACTTGCCCGCGAAAGGCAAAGGTCCCGAGTTCGAGTCTCGGTCGGGCACACAGTTTTAATCTGCCAGGAAGTTTCAAATCAGTAATAGCTTGCACTGTATGTTCTTGAGCATTGTCCTGCAAAATGATGGTCAGGTCCTGCAGAAAGTGTGCATCTTCTGTCTCTATGCTGTTTATTTTTGGAACACAACCTACGACCAGCTTAGAGACAGAAGTGATGACACTTTCTGGAGGACCTGACCATCATTATGCAGGACAATCTCAAGCACGTACAGTGCATGCTATTACTGATTTGTTTTACTGATGGGGCTGCTAAGTGCTATTCCACCTACTGCACACCCCTGACTTAAGCCCTTGTGAGTTCCACTCGATTTCTGAAATGAAGCCGGCCGTTGTGGCCGAGCGTTTCTAGGCGCTTCAGTCTGGAACCGCGGGACAGGTACGGTCGCAGGTTCGAATCCTGCCTCGGGCATGAATGTGTGTGTTGTCCTTAGGTTAGTTGGGTTTAAGTAGTTCTACGTTCTAGGGGACTGATGACCTCAGATGTTAAGTCACGTTCTAGGGGACTGATGACCTCAGATGTTAAGTCCCATATTGCTCAGAGGCATTTGATTTTCTGAACTGAAGGAAACACTTCACGGCATTCGCTTCAGAACTGCCACAAATTCTTCGGGCAATAGACCGCGCCGCTCTAACTGTCAACACGGCTGACACTGCTAGGAATATCCTACTACTTACACATCGCTGGCAACGGGCTATACACAATGCTGGTGACTACTTTGAAGGTCAGTAAAACTTTGAAACACGTTTCTATTTTCTACGAGCTGTAAATAAATAGTTGACACTATTAAAGTTCCAACTCTCGTACAATACACGAAACTTGTCCTTCTTTAGACGATATTGACACTGATGATCTCGGAATATTGAATTCCCTAACGATTTTCGAAATGGAATGTCCCATACGTTTAGTCCCAACTACCACTCCGCGTTCAAAGTCTGTTAATTTCCATTGTGCGCCCTAATCACGTCGGGCAACTTTTCACATGAATCATCTGTGTGCAAATGACAGCTCTGTCAACGAACTGCCCTTTTTTACCTTGTGTATGTTATATTACCGCTATCTGTATATGTGCATATCGCTAACCTTTGCCTTCTGCCACCTCAGCGTATGTGTATGTATTGAAACCAAAGGAACAGCTCATTGCTTCTGATTCTTACACACCCTTCATTTCTCCTTTTTAAGGAATCAAGAGCTCATTCTAACACACCCGGCTGCCCTCATATTCGGTCACATGCATAGGACACACGCTCTTGTAACATTGTGCTAGAATTCTAATGAACTCGCTGCTCTTTTCATAGATTCCACAACTGCGATGCGTCGATCTATTCCGAATAGACTGTTTCAGATCAATACTACTTTGCAAACTGTAACCTAGAATTCTGTGTAATAATAGTTGGTTCTTGCAGCATTCGCTTTTGGTCAAAGCAAAAAAACTGCCGGAAATTATCCATCCCTTTCCATATCGATCTTTTTAGTTGTATTTACTTTATCAGTATTTATTGTCATGTGACAGTTAATGGCTCTGAGCCCTATGGGACTTAACTTCTGAGGTCATGAGTCCCCTAGAACTTAGAACTACTTAAACGTAACTAACGTAAGGACATCACACAAATCCATACCCGAGGCAGGATTCGAACCCGCGACCGTAGCGGTCGCGCGGTTCCAGACTGTAGCTCCTAGAAGCGCTCGGCCACTCTAGCCGGCCTGTGGCAGTTAATCCACAAACTGCTGCCCAAGATATTTTATAATGAAATATGCACGTCCCAGTAGTCAATGTATTCGATCGTCTAACGCTGCATCATCACTGAACACAATATTCAACACTGCCAGCAAATGCTCAGTTCATTACTTCTCTCCCTTCTCTTTTTATTATGGTGATGGGGGACCTGTCATTTTTTGCAGGCTTGAAAGCTTTCTAGGTGTCTTGCACGACATAGAGGTTTAGTTAAATGGACCACGAACGGTCATAAACATGTTCTGAGCTGTCCTCCAGAGTAGGTAGCAGATAGCGAATTTTCTGAGCAGAGCAGGCAATTTGGGACCGTCTACCTGCCGTAAAACTCCATTGTCTAAGACGATAGAAGGAATCCATTTCGAAAGATAACATGTGAAGCCAGATGTAGCCACCAGAATTTTTAACGATCAAACCGGCCATTTCCCTGTGGTCACACCACAAAAGGAAAATTGTTTGAAATGTTAATAACGTGAACCCTGATTGGTTTACGATAATTATTTGTGTAGAAGGTGCACTTAACTGTTTGTATCTAAATGTTAGGGGCGGGTTATTGATGAGTCTGTATGTTGAAAAGTGAAACCACCGTTGAGAAATTCTCACATAACTGCCATCATCCATATGATGAATGCATAACATTCTTGCCACTAAACTCGGGATTTTCAAATACTATTAAAGTGCTGAGTTCATGACCAGAGGACATGCACACAGCTACACACCTGCTGCCACTCACATTTAGAATGTATGTAATTGTGAATAGAAAGACTCTAAAGCGCGAGGTATGCCACTGTAACTGCACGGATGGTTGGCCGACATCAGTGATAGCGGGAACTCAAGGTCACAGAAGAACAGTTTGTTTACATCATCCTGCAATATGTTGCCAGAGGACTACTGCTACTACGCTGGAGGCTCAGAGTTGGACGGAGCAGGCTGTGGAATCATTAAGTCCGATAAACCAGGTAAAGGATGCAGAAAATCGAATGGCTCCCATGGCTGGCAGACTGCATTATCATCAGGAGTCTACTGCACGGTGAAAGAAGTAAAATATCACTAAATAACAATAAATATAGTAATAATGAGAGAGGGCTGGAGAAATTAATACTTGTATTCAAATGAAGCAGTCTCCTTCTTTTTAGTCTCCTACGAGGTGTTGTGTGTCGTCTAATGCTTCATGTTGCTTTTCGAATGACGTACAGGCTATGAATGCCAACTCTCCTCTCAAGATCCTTCATACACTAATGGGGTTGGTTGCGGTGGGGCCTGAACCAGTAGGAGCACACTGCACCAGATGGTAGGGGGGGGGGGGGAAGTGGGAGGTGGAGACGCTATTTTTGAGTAATAAATTACCATCTTTATGACGGCAGCTACTATTTTAGGCTAAAAGCATTTGACCATTAACTAAACCTGGGTAAACATGAGTGAAAGTGCACTCCCTGTCCGCCATCTTGCCTACAAATAATGGTAATTATAGCGACAGTTCCAGACTATTAACTGCAATAGTAATGAAGGTTATAGCACATTAATTACAACCTAAATGAACAAAACAAGGGCCGAAGTGCGTGGTTTGTATATATAATGATGCTAGGCCAAGTGGCCAGTTGTTCACAGAAAGACAAAAATGGGGTCTCTTCCCCACTATTACCTGCTTCTGGAAACGCCTCAGAGTAACTCTAACAAATTTCATCACAGTGGCAGAAGCAACAATGAGCGTTTTATTTACTTTCTGAGAAAGTATATTGGCAGAAATTCTGTGAATTTAAACTCGAGGATATTATACAGTGACCCACTCAAAACTCCCTGATTACAAGGACCCAGGAGAGAAAAACCACAGTAGATACGACAATGAAAAATGTACCACATTGTAGAGCATCTCAAAGAGTTTATATTCCCGCGTCAGAAGTGCCAAGTATCGTCGCCACAATGTAGAATGGTAGCATGATATGAAAATGGCGACTCCACAGCAGCGCACGCAAGCAGTAGCACGGTTTTCAGAAACAAAATCGTCTATTACTGTGCAAAGAAATTATCGTGGTGTATATGAATGTGATCCACTTTGATATGAAAACAATTAAGAAATAGTATAGCAAGTTTCAGGCAACAGTAAATGTTCTGAAACATTCTGGCGGTGAACGTTACGCAGTTTCAGAAGAGATAGTGGAGGACATCAGACAAACTTTTCTCAGAAGCCCACGTAAGTCAATTCGTCAAGCATCTAGGCAACCTGATCTACCTCTATCAACACTGCAACGTGTAGTTCACCAGTGTCTTCGTATGTGTGCTTACAAAATGCAAATTCTACAACATCGGATGCCGAATGACAAACCGCGCCGACAACAAATTGCTGCGGATATGCTGCAACGTACTGATATGGATGCCAGCTTCCTGGAAAGATGTTTATTCTCAGATGAGGCACCTTCCTCCTATCAGGAAGGGTTCATAGCCATAATGTTCGGATTTTGGGTTCACAAAATCCGCACATTCTCACTGAACGTGTTTGCGATAGCCCGAAACTAAACATCTGGTGCGGGCTAATGCACGACATGATTGTTGGACCGTTCTTCTTTGCGTAACAAGCAGTGAATGGGTCAGTGTATCCGGACATGTTGGATCAGTTAGTGTACCCTCATAAACAAGACTTACAACCCACCATCATTTTTCAACAAGATGGGGCTCCGCCGCATTGGTCTACGGCTGTTCGCAAGTTCCTGGATGGGAAATTTCCCAGTCGTTGGATCGGATGCGGAGGACCCATTGCCTGGCTACCACGTTCACCCGACATTACGTCGCTTGATTTCTTCATGTGGGGATTCGTGAAGGACCGCGTGTTTGCGACCAAAGTGGACGATATTCCTACTTTGTGACATCGTATCACTAATTCGATTGCAAAAATTACAAAGGAAATGTTACAAAAAACCTGGCAAGAAACTGAATATAGACTCGATATTCTTCCTGCTACAAATGGTTCACATGTAGAGGTGTATTGATGCTAAATAAATAAATTCTCTCAGATGCTCTACAATGTGGTCCATTTTTCACTGCCGTGTCTACTGTGGGTTTCTTTTTTTTTCCTTGGTCTTTGAAATCAGGGAAGTTCGAGTGGGACACCCTGTATTATCGTTGCCAGTTCCGTTGCGTTTTTGTTTGTTGTGCCTTTCTTTGATTACATTAAGTGCGCTTGTGACTGTTTAGCCCTATGGGGCACAGATTAGAACTAGATGTAACATGTCACCCGAAATACAGTTATGTTGCGACCATGTTGTTTGTTCTTGTGGTCTTCAGTCCTGAGACTAGTTTGATGCAGCTCGCCATGCTATTCTATCCTGTGCAAGCTTCTTCATCTCTCAGTACCTACTGCAACCTACATTCTTTTGAATCTGCTTTGTGTATTCATCTCTTGCTCTCCCTCTACGATTTTTACCCTCCACGCTGCCCTCCAATACTAAATTGGTGATCCCTTGATGCCTCAAAACATGTCCTACCAACCGATCCCTTCTTCTAGTCAAGCTGTACCACAAACTTCTCTTCTCCCCAATCCTATTCAATACCTCCACATTAGTTATGTAATCTACCCATCTAATCTTCAGCATTCTTCTGTAGCACCACATTTCGAAAGGTTCTGTTCTCTTCCTGTCCAAACTATTTATCGTCCATGTTTCACTTCCATACATGGCTACACTCCATACAAACACTTTCAGAAACGACTTCCTGACACTTAAATCTATACTCGATGTTAACAAATTTCTCTTCTTCAGAAACGCTTTCCTTGCCATTGCCAGTCTACATTTTATATCCTCTCTACTTCGACCATCATCAGTTATTTTGCTCCCCAAATAGCAAAACTCCTTTACTACTTTAAGTGTCTCATTTCCTAATCTAATTCCCTCAGCATCACCCGACTTAATTCGACTACATTCTATTATCCTCGTTTTGCTTTTGTTGATGTTCATCTTATATCCTCCTTTCAAGACACTGTCTATTCCGTTCAGCTGCTTTTCTAGGTCCTTTGCTGTCTCAGACAGAATCACAATGTCATCAGCAAACCTCAAAGTTTTTATTACTTCTCCATGGATTTTAATACCTACTCCGAATTTTTCTTTTGCTTCCTTTACTGCTTGCTCAATATAAAGATCGAATAACATCGGGGATAGGCTACAACCCTGTCTCACTCCCTTCCCAACCACTGCTTCCCTCTTATAACTGCCATCTGGTTTCTGTACAAATTGTCAATAGCCTTTCGCTACCTGTATTTTACCCCTGCCACCTTCAGATATTGAGAGTATTCCAGTCAACATTGTCAAACGCTTTCTCCAAGTCTACAAATGCTAGAAACGTAGGTTTGCCTTTCCTTAATCTAGCTTCTAAGATAAGTCGTAGGGTCAGTATTGCCTCACATATTCAGATATTTCTACGGAATCCAAACTGATCTTCCCCGAGGTCGGCTTCTACTACTTTTTCTTTTCGCCTGTAAAGAATTCGCGTTGGTATTTTGCAGCTGTGGCTTATTAAACAGATTGTTCGGTAATTTACACATCTGTCAACACCTGCGTTCTTTGGAATTGGATTTAATACATTCTTCTTGAAGTCTAAGGGTATTCCGCCTGTCTCATACATCTTGCTCACCATATGGTAGAGTTTTGTCAGGACTGGCTCTCCCAAGGCAGTCAGTAGTTCTAGTGAAATTTTGCCTACTCCTGGGGCCTTGTTTCGACTCAGAACTTTCAGTGCTCTGTCAAACTCTTCACGCAGTATCATATCTCCCATTTCATCTTCATCTACATCCTCTTCCATTCCCATAGTATTGTCCTCACGTACATCGCCCTTGTATGGATCCTCTATATACTCCTTCCACCTTTTTGCTTTCCCTTCTTTGCTTAGAACTGGGTTTACATCTGAGCTCTTGATATTCATACAAATGGTTCTCTTTTCTCCAAAGGTCTCTGTAATTTTCCTGTAGGCAGTATCTATCTTACCCCTAGTGAGATAAGCATCTACATCCTTACATTTGTCCTCTAGCCATCCCTGCTTAGCCATTTTGCACTTCCTGTCAATCTCATTATTGAGACGTTTGTATACCTCTTTGTCTGCTTCATTTACTGCATTTTTGTATTTTCTCCTTTCATCAATTAAATTCAATATTTCTTCTGTTACCCAAGGAGTTCTACTAGCCCTCGTCTTTTTACCTACTTGATCCTCTGCTGCCTTCACTACTTCATCCCTCAAAGCTACCCATTCTTCTTCTACTGCATTTCTTTCCCCCATTCCTGTCAATTCTTCCGGTTATGCTCTCCCCGAAACTCTATATAACCTCTGGTTTAGTCAGTTTATGCAGGTCCCATCTCCTTAAATTCCCACCTTTTTGTAATTTCTTCAGTTTTAGTCTACAGTTCATAGCCAATAGATTGTGGTCAGAGTCCACATCTGCCCCTGGAAATGTCTTACAATTTAAAACCTGGTTCCTAAGTCTCTGTCTTACCGTTACATAATCTATCTGAAACCTGTCAATATCTCCAGGCTTCTTCCATGTATACAGCCTTCGTTTATGATTTTTGAACCAAGTGTTAGCTATGATTAAGTTGCGCTCTGTGCAAAATTCTACCAGGCAGCTTCCTCTTTCATTTCTTAGCCCCAATCCATATTCACCTACTACGTTTCCTTCTCTCCATTTTCCTACTACCGAATTCCAGTCACCCTTCACTATCTGAATAATTTCTTTGATTTCATCATACATTTCATCAATTTCTTCGTAATTTGCGTAGCTAGTAGGCATATAAACTTGTACTACTATAGCAGGCGTGGGCTTCGTGTCTATCTTGGCCACAATAATGCGTTCACTATGCTGTTTGTAGTAGCTTACCCGCACTCCTATTTTTTTTATTCATGATTAAACCTACTCCTGCATTACCCCTATTTGATTTCGTATTTATAGTCCTGTATTCGCGTGACCAAAAGTCTTGTTCCTCCTGCCATCGAACGTCACTAATTCCCACTATATCTAACTTTAACCTATCCATTTCCCTTTTTAAATTTTCTAACCTACATGCCCGATTAAGGGATCTGACATTCCACGCTTCGATCCGTAGAACGCCAGTTTTCTTTCTCCTGATAACGACGACCTCTTGAGTAGTCCCCACCAGGAGATCCGAATGGGGGACTATGTTACCTCCGGAATATTTTACCCAAGAGGATGCCATTATCATTTAACGATACAGTAAAGCTGCATGCCTTCAGGAAAAATTACGGCTGTAGTTTCCCCTTGCTTTCAGCCGTTCGCAGTACCAGCACAGCAAGGCCGTTTTGGTTAGTGTTACAAGGCCAGATCAGTCAATGGTGTTCACGGGGGGGAGGCGAGGGGGGAGGGTCGAGATCATACGTCTGCTCAAAATAAAGCCTAAGAAATACTGAAACTAGAAACGTTAGCATACGTCAACTGTGGTTCATAGGTTTTTACGTATTTCTTCATGTATAATATATCTCTCAATTTCTGAAGGTCAGTAAATTACGGTAAAGAAATGCACGTAATTTACAAACATCCAAAGATCTTCAAAAATTCAGAGGTTGCAATTAACTAAAAGAAATAATAATAGCTAACAAAAGTTCTCTAATCTCATTTGCCATTTAGATTCTCACAGAAATGTGTGGCCGCGTGGCTAGGACCTCCCGTCGGGTAGTCCGTTCGCCTGCTGCAGGTCTTTCGAGTTGACGCCACTGCGACGACCTAAGTGTCGAGGGGGATGAGATGATGATGATAAGGACAACACAACATCCAGTCCCTGAGCGAAGAAAATCTCCAATCCAGCCGGGAATCGAACCCGGGCCGTTAGGTACGCCATTCCATAGCGCTGCCCACTCAGCTACTAGGAGCGGACAAGATTCTCAGTAATAAGGGACAAGTGTCGATGACAATGTTATTAAAGGTGTGCTCTGAGTAATGAAGGACTCGTAAGAAACTGTAAGTAGGCTGTTTATGTTTTCTTTATGTAAGTAGGCTGATTATATTTTCTTATTGGCAACGTTACGTAGCGCTCTGTATGAAAATCACTGGCTGTGCTGTGTGCAGTCTGTGGCTAGTTTGTATTGTTGTCTGCCATTGTAGTGTTGGGCAGCGGCAGCTGGATGTGAACAGCGCGTAGCGTTGCGCAGTTGGAGGTGAGCCGCCAGCAGTGGTGGATGTGGGGAGAGAGATGGCGGAGTTTTGTAATTTGTCATGAACTGCTATATATATGATGATATTAAGGTAAATACAGTGTTTGTTCTCTATTAAAATCTTTCATTTGCTAACTATCCCTATCAGTAGTTAGTGCCTTCAGTAGTTTGAATCTTTTATTTAGCTGGCAGTAGTGGCGCTTGCTGTATTGCAGTAGTTCCAGTAACGAAGATTTTTGGGAGGTAAGTGATTTGTGAAAGGTATAGGTTAATGTTAGTCAGGGCCATTCTTTTGTAGGGATTTTTGAAAGTCAGATTGCGTTGCGCTAAAAAATATTGTGTGTCAGTTTAACCACAGTCGTGTACAATTGTTCTAAGGGGACGTTTCATATGTCGACCCTTAGCCTAGGATACCTCACTGGAATCTTCTGATTTTTTCTTGTAGTTTGTGTAATTAGTGTAGATTTTGTTTATTGCTATTGCGTAATTGTAGAGAGAATTTCCTTTGTAGTTGTAGTTTTTCATTGTTGTACACAGTTGTGGCATGCATTTAGATTTCGCAGCTGCACTTGCAATTAACTAGATATTATTTTCAGTGCTATGTTAATGTGTTCTCTTATTTTTGCTCTTCAAATTGTGCTTTTCTGTGTTATCGTGTGAAATATTGTGACAATAATGGCGTGTGAATAACGTAATACTAGGCTCCAAAGTAAACTGAGAAATGACAGTGAAGACGAAAGTAGTGTGTTAGCGCCACCATGTAATGAATTAACTAATGTTCAACATAGTAATTTGGTAATTGTGGGAAATGGAGCGGGCGGCAAACAATGGCGTAGGCAGTGAAACAATTAGTGAACAGGGAAGCGTTATCGATCGATCGGTCGGTCGGCAACAGCTCGCCTCAGGTATCCGAAATGACTGGACACAATCTTGCAAATACTGTAAATTCAGGTTTTGCGTCCTCACCCTTTTCTCAAATAAGTCAAGACACATTTTCTGCTATTCAAACTGCGAATATTGCCGGTTCAAATGCGTTGCCGAATAGCACTGAGGAACATGTTTCAGACACCAGTGCACTGTTATTACAGTTAATGCAACAAATGGGACAAAGGCTACAAAAGTTAGACACAACGCTTGAACAAAATCAGAAACAAATGGAACAAAATCAGAGACAAACACAGCAAAAGCTTCAAAAGTTAGACGCAATGGAACAAAATCTTAAAAAGTTAGACACAATGGAACAAAATCTTCAAAAGTTAGACACCACACTTGAACAAACACGTGAAGATTTAACCACTGAGTTACATAACATCGAATAGAAATGTCAAAAGGTCTGTAATGACGTAAAAACACAAATTTGTGAGCATTTCCAACCTATTTTTTCGCGTCATGAAAATGCATTACAGAATCACGAAGCAGCCATAAAAGAACTGCAAACTATTGTTCATAAAAATCATGAGACCTTGCAAGCTAAAATTGACTCAGTTGCATCTACCGATTCGGTTAGGCAACTTGCAAAAACTCAGGAAAACTTAAAGGACACAGTAGATACCCTGAAAACTGGTTCAGAAAGACACATGGAGGAAATAAGTACACTATCGGAGAAAGTAGCCGAACTTTCGGATCAGGTCACTAACTTATCTACAAAGGTAGATGATGATCTGAATGCCACAAGACCCGTAGCCTTCACTGACACAGAAGAGTATGAACAAATAAGAAAATTCAAACAAAATCAAAATCAAATCAATACACAGTACAAAAGAGAAATCCGGGAAGTACAAGATCAGTTGACGCAGGTGATACAAGAATTCCATATTTCAGAGGACACTCGCGCTCCAACATGGGAAGAGGAACTTAGAAATACGGAAAAGCCACAAAATAATAACACAGGGCATTTCGGTAATTATGAAAGGAATTGGCAAGGTGGACCGAATTTTGAGATCGAGCTGCCGACACGATGTAACAATGACCGACATGCTACTCGCCGACACGATGATTTTGACTATAAGCTGTTCATTACTACACATAAATTCAAAACATTTAAGAATTCTGCCAACGACATTGATCCTCAAGCGTGACTCCATCAATTCTCTCATTGTTTTCCTCCCAACTGGTCATTAGAACACAGATTAGAATTTATGTGTGGCTACTTGGAGAATGAACCAGCTGTAAGAATGCGATCGGTCATTCACGATTGTCACAGTGAAGGAGAATTTTACCATGCGTTCCTCTCAGCATATTGGTCACAAGCTACACAAGACCGAGTAAAACATAGCATCATGATGATGAAACACTTTGAACAATCTGAATTTTCCAGTCTTGTCAAATATTTTGAAGACATGTTGCACAAGAATCAGTACCTGTCAAACCCATACAGCCCCTCAGAACTCATCCGCATTTGCTTAATCAAACTGCCTGAACATTTACGACATATTATTTTAGCAGGACGTTGCAAAGACGACATTGAAGCTTTTCAGGGACTCTTACAAGAATTAGAAATTGACACAGACAGTCGCGGGATGCGAAAACGGGAAAATAATCACTACAGGGCACATCCGTCACAATTCCATGACGACAGAAACAATAAATGGCCACGACAAGCCTATTCTTACAACGTAAATCGTGATCAAAACAGACACCACCCATATGACAACCACTGGCAGAGTAATAGTTACAGGGGAAGATCACCTTTCCGCGGTAATGACTATCACAGAGACAATCAGAGAAACAGACAGTATGGGAACCAAAACAATTATTATCAAGGGACCGAGAATAACTTTAGACGCAATGGTCCAGCGTGCAGTTACGACTCAGGGAGAAATTCTCCACCACGTGACCGACAAGAAAGAAACTATGGAATCTACCGACATGACGACAGACGATATGATCGTAATGACAGACCTGAACTGCATCAGAACTGGCGGGATTCTCGTCACGGTGAATTTGTAGAAGTTAGGTCTCCAAATCCCAATAACGACGGGTGCCAACAAAGAGACAATAGGCAATGACTCACACCGCAGGCAGCCACAAGACGTACTTATGAAACTGGCGACACAGCTGCCGTAGCTAGTAATTACGTAAGAATGGAAGACATTAGAGACATCTTACTCCAGGAACACGACGTAAAACATAACAACATTGCATATCCTGTGATTCACATTACAGTAAATGACGTAAAATTTACGGCAGTACTTGACTCTGGCAGTCCCATTTCAGTAATTAGTGAAACAGCTTTTAGCAAATGCAACAAATCGAACGATTGCCCCACACTTCCGTTACGTAAGATTAAATTACAAGGTGCAATCTTTGGAAAAAGTGTAGATGTACGCCAAGAAACCAATTTAGAATTCTTTTACCAAAGCCACAGCTTCTCTATGAACTTTCTTATTGTTCCATTATTGTCGACGGAAATTATACTGGGAGTAGACTTTTTGAATGAATACAAAGCAGTCTTAAGCTTTCACGATGCTGAAATATGTTTAGAGAAAGAAGGTAAGTCAATAGCTTTGAAATTTGAAGACTGGCCCTCAAACCATGATGAGGAAATTAATAGTCTTTACGTTCTGTTAGACAACAGTTCGGAATTTTCTACGGAACTAGACACTAACAATCACTCTGCAAGTACTGACAGGGATGACATCGACGGCATATTTGAAATTAATGAGTTAATTCAGAATAAAATTCAAACAATTGAGAATTGTAATGACACTGATAGGCAGGACCTTTTTGAGATTTTACAAGCACATTCCACAGTTTTTACTCACAAAACAGGAACAATCAAGGGATTTCAATACCAATTTCGTGTTCGTGAGCATACTAAATTTTGTGTTAGAACATACGTAATTCCGGCGCATTATAGGGACCGTGTTAGAACAGAAATACAATCTATGCTTAATGAGGGCATTATTGAGCCTGCATACAACAACCCATTACATGTTGTTGAGAAGAAAAATGGATCGATCAGCCTTGTCTTAGATTCGAGACAAATCAATACTATCATTATTCCTGAATCAGACAGGCCGCAGATGATGGAAGAACTTCTTCAAAATTTTAATGGTGTAAAAGTGTTGTCTTCCATTGATCTCAGATCCAGCTTTTATCAGATCGAACTTCATCCAGAATGTAGAAAATACAAAGCTTTCCTTTGCTTCGGCGTTTGTTATCAGTTTCGGAAACATTGAACATTTCTTCGGCAGCAGTCATTCGTGGGTTAAATTCCATATTACCTGAGTTCTTAATACGTCACATCACCTTATATGTGGACGATATTCTAATAGCAGAAGCTTCATGGGAACAACATAACCGCATCCTCAACAGTTTGTTACGTATTTTTGCAGAATCTGGAATTACAGTTAACTTCGAAAAGTCTGAATTCGGTAGGTCAAAGGTGAGGTTTTTGGGACATATTATTTCTTCTGAAGGCATTCAGCCGGATTCTGATAAGTTAGAAGCAATCAGAGCAATTCCAGTTCCATCCACAAAAAAACAAGTCCGCAGTTTTCTAGGTCTCGTAAATTTTTAACGTCGTTTTCTGAATATGCAAATTCTTGTTACACCAAAACTTTGTTCTCTCACTGGAAAAAATACTATTTGGAACTGGGACGAAGAAGCACAGTTGGAATTCAATTCTTTGAAAGAATCGCTACTTAACGCGCCAATACTAGCTCATCCAGATCTGTCACAAGATTTCTGCCTTAGCACGGATTCTTCTAAAGTCGGTCTTGGTGCTCATTTATTTCAAGAAGCCACAGAAAATGACACTACTGTTCAGAAAACCATTGCTTTTGCTAGCCGAGTTCTAACAAAATCTGAAAAAAATTATTCCGTTACTGAATTAGAAGCTTTAGCTGTCGTTTGGGCATTTAAAAAATTCCGTTTCTTTCTTTCTGGCAAGCACGTAAAAGTATACAGTGATCATCGTGCATTACAATTTCTTATGTCTTCAAAATTAAATCATGACAGGTTAAAACGTTGGGCATTGTTTCTGCAAGAATTCCGCTTCACAATAGTCTACATTCCCGGCAAGGAGAACATTGTTGCGGACGCGCTGTCACGCGCACCGGCTGGGCTTGAGAAAAGTAACACAGAAGGCAACCTTGAGAAAAATTTCAGTATTCTTTACATTCAGAAAGTCGCCTTTGAAAACTTCATCACCACATCTTTAAAGGACATTGCCCATGAACAAGACAAAGATCCGATTTGGAAAGACATCAAAAGTAAATGGCATGAAAAGACACACACTCAGATTCGGCATTATTACCTGGTTAGAAACAAGATACTCTTCAAACGCTGCACTGTTGATGACAAGCTATGGGTACTTTGCATTCCAGACGATTTTGTTAATAAGCTCATTTGGTACATTCATCTCAGCTACGCACATTTTGGCCCACGAAAATGTTATCATATTCTTCGAACGACTTGTTATTTTAACAATATGGAAAAGCGAATTCGAAGAGTCTTGTCTATTTGTAAACTTTGTCAAAAGGCGAAACCATCTACTATCTCACATCGTGCTCCGTTGTTTCCTATTATTCCTTCTAAATTAAAAGAATTTGCTGCTGTTGATCTCTTGGGACCCCTTGTCAGAACATCGAATGGATTTTCGAAAGTTCTAGTCGCTGTTGAACTTACTTCAAAATTAGTTTCTTTCACTCCGTTACGTAAAGCCACTGGACGGTCGGTATCCAACGCCTTTGTTAAAAATTTCTTACGTGAAGTTGGACACGTTAGTAAAGTCATTTCAGATAACGGACCGCAATTCAGATCTGCTGTTTGGTCACGCATGCTTCGGAATCATAAAATCAAACCTGTTTTTATTTCATTGTATTCACCACATTGTAACCCCTCCGAACGGATTATGAAAGAAATCAATAAGCTTTGCAGACTTTATTGTCACAGAAAGCATCAGCATTGGGACAGATATTTACACTTATTTCAAAATGTGCTGAATGAAATGCCTCATGACTCCACTGCTTTACCACCTACTCTTGTACTGAAGAATGAAGAACCTCCAAACAGAATCAGAGAGCTTGTACCTTTCCCGAATACACGTAAACTTCGACACAAAGACATAATTGATTTGGCTCTTAACAATATAAAATCTTCAGCAGACAAAAGGAGAAAACTACACGGTAAAGCAAATGCAAAGAAATTATATATTGGTCAGAAGGTTCTCATTAAAGCTCATTCATTGTCACATAAGAAGAAACACTTGAGTCAGAAATTCTTTCTAGTTTACAATGGACCTTACAGAATCCGACGTATACCACATGATAATTGCGTTGAAGTTGAAACTCTGCGTACTAGGAAGAGTAAAGGTTTACACCACATTTCACATGTAAAACCGTTTATTGAAAGATAACTGCTTTTTAACTTTGTCATTGCCATAAAACGTCTCACTTCACGTTACTAGTATGCTTTAGAAAATGTTACCATGCAACAATGTTTGAAGTTAAATATCCAGTCAAAAACCAAGAGAACTTATTTAGACAGTAATTACCACTGCATTGTGATAGTGAACAGAGGACACAGTGTTACTGTGTGTGTACATTCTTGCTTGTTAGTTGCACGATCGCGTAACGACTATGAGGCTCACATACTTGGAACACATACCAGCACTGCTAATGAGATTTTCATGCAACATTTTGGTTTGCTTGAAAATACATTCTGAATTACAGTACTTTCTGAGAGATACCAGATGACACAGTGGTTAGTTTATGTGACAGCTACACGATTATATCACGACGTTACTAATGAGTGACAATTTACAATGTTGCTTTTGCGGTGTATCTGTTTTATATCGGCACAGTTTTTTCTGAATCCTTCTGGAAAGCAAAACATGTTTTAGTAGTAACTTTTGTGGTATAGCTACAATGAGACAGCCTTTTCCGTAGCACAACAATACGTTACAGCACAGTAATTTCTTCATCACAACAATAAGCGTAATAACTAAGAAATCTATACGCAAAGCATTTCACTTTTGTTTATCATGAGGTAAGTACATTGGCTTCTGCTGAACATAGCTTTCGGAGGACGATAACTACGACACTCCCACAGAAATTATCTTACAGCAAGACGCACATTTAGCGCTACAGGACATGTATTTGAGTGATTAATTTTGTACTTAAAACATTTATTTTTAAAGATTTTTGAATTACAAAGAAAGTTTTCCGTGATACATTTCATTCCATTGCTGTAATCTGTAACACCTGAGGGTATAATTACATTAAACCTCAGGGGGGTACACGCCTACTTTGTGTACCATGTGTCTGGCAAGCACAAGGAGCCCTAGCTAATATGGTATTTGCTTATACAATTTAACACATCGGTACCATATTTCTCTAACACATAAATTACACAGCTATCTGATCATTTAACAGAGAAACAAACATCTTTTTACTACGTCAGTGACACATGTTTATGCAATTACAGAGTTGGATTACTTCACACTTACGAAATTGTATTTTGTCTGTACTTTGTGCACTGTTCATATTTTTTTGGAACCATTGTGATACTATGAGAGCTTTGAATGATGTATTTGGTATGAGATCATGATTTTTAAAGTACGTTTGAGGCAGATGACACTATTGAAATGAGCAGAGAATATTTTTTATGGTTTGAAATTATTGCAGAAAGCTACGACTTTTTTGAGATTTGACTGAGGTGTTATGATGTTATTTTTACGACGACGATGTGTATTATGCTGTTGAGGTATGTTTATGTCAATAAGATGATGCTACCATATATGAGGAATGTGATTACGTGTTTATATGTATATGAATAATGAATAGAAGTTAGGGACTCTTGACTTGTGAAAAAGGGTGTTGGAAACCAAGAATCGTACTTTAGGAGTTATGAAATGTGTGTAAATGCGTGAATGTATCACAATGCTGGCGAAAATTTTTTTGGACACTGTTATATTCATAGGATTTTGTTTCTACACATTTGCAACGTAAATTCTCGACCTGTGAAATTTTTATATGAGACTGTCACTGTAGCGGAAACTGCTGTCGTAAATATTTCTGTAAGAAAGTTAAGTGACCACCTGCACGTGCGTGGTCGGCACACAGCTGCGTCAGACACCTGGAGAACAAGCCATTAGGGTGTGCCTTTCCGGAAGCACAGGTAGAAAAGAAAAAGGGGAGGCCATTGTCCTCGCTATTGACATTTCCTTGTAGAAAGCATACTGTGGAGCTCTTAATTTATGATATTTACTGAAATGCCTAATGAAATGACGAGAAATATTTTTATGTCTATACACCTGATTACGAGAAGCGTCTTTCTACGAGAGTTGAGAGAATTTCTACTAACTTATGAAATGTCACATGACTATTGAATGATATTTTTATGCTTTGCCTTTCATAGTTTCTTATTTCATTTGATATCTGGTTTCCAGCTGTGTTGCAGCATTGCTTTTATAAAATAAAATGCATTTGCTAATGTGAACACTTTCTGTCAACAGATCTATTAAATAATAATTTTGTAATACACATTCTTTAAAAAAAGGAGCACTTGGAAAGGAAAGAACAATAAGAAGGGACTAGTAACAGTAACTGGACACATAATTTTCTTTTCAAGTACATGGTAATATTTTTTTTACAATAAGTTGTTGTGGTGCACCACTTTAATTACATAGACATTAAGATGTGAATATACTTTTCCCTTATCTGCATTGTTGTTTTTACTGTAATATTTTTTCTGCTTGAGCTATGTCATGTTTAGGTATAAGTTGCTGCTGTTTGCCAGGCATAGTGTTACTGAATTTGACTTTGTGTTACTCTTCTAAGCTAGTTTTTCTTGTTTCCTGCACAGTGCCTTATATTAGTTGTAATTTATGCTGCTTGCTTTGCCATTTCTATTTTTTGTCATTGATGTTTGTATTAATTGTTTTATGTAATACTGCATTGCCTCGTCCCTTAGTTTAGCATCTGAGCTCAGTAGATTTAAGTTAACTTAACAGGGGTAGACTATATAAGAAACTAACTATGATGAATTGGAAGAAATGCATTGAGAAGATATAAGAAAATGGTTTGGCCAACAAAAAAAAAAAGGATACTGTACAGTGGAGAAAAACTATTTTTGACAGAGGATGTGAACAGAATACAGAAAGCAGGCATAGGTAGGACTTTTGGGAATAATGATGAACCAAGGGAGATCTCCATGCAAAATACTGCAGTAAAACAAACCCTGTCCTTTCCTCTTTGCTGCTTTTTCCCAATATGTAATTGTTGTCCTTTCCTTTTGTGTTATCCACTATGTGTTTGTGTACCCTTGTGTATTTCTTTTCTTCCTGTCTCTGTGTAGTTTCATAGAATTTTTTCTTCTTCTAATACTAAGCTACGTTCACTATGATGAGGAATACTGTTATCCTTGTCTATTTCTATTCTTTTGTAAAGCCTGTATTACTACAAATGTTATCTGTATTGTTATGTTTTTAATGATGTATTTTGTACCTTTGTAATTGTATTCTCATGTTATAATATTGTAATTGACACCAGTTCATCAAATTAAGTAACTTGTACGTTACATTCCACTGCACACGTTTCTGTTGGTCATAGTATATGGACAATATGTGAGAAGTAGGGACTCTTAGTGTTTACATGTGTGTTGATAATTCAGCAAGGGACTGGATAACAGCATTGCTGGTTCTAAGGACAATTCCAAAATTTTTGTGAGTGCATAAGTGGTGGTTTATGGACTTGCAAAATTCTCCGCAAGACTCTTCGATGGTGATTGTGCACCTGCACAGTCGCAGCAGATGGCTGCTGGCCATCTCTACAAGGACTACAGTGGGTCTACACCTTTGATGATGCACCAATACCATTATTTCTACAAGGACTACAGTGGGTCTACACCTTTGCTGACTCACCAGTACCATTATTTCTACAAGGACTGCAGTGGGTCTGCACCTCTGGTGGCCCACCAATACTCTCTACCAGGACTACAGTGGGTCTGCTCTGTGATGACCTCCCTACCAATCTTCTTCAAAACATCGAATGACTCTGCTGTGGGTTTGCTCTGTTGTAGCCCATTACCTGTCAGCATGTCAAGAGTCAGCACTGTCTTTCCGTTGGAAGGACAACACTACTTCTTCAAGACTGCATGGAAATCCACTACTTCTGTGTGCAATTTTTTTTTACTAATGAGACTTTGTGAAAAACAAAAACTGTAATTACTATTATGATGAATGATCAGGACTATCTTTATGGACTGTGAGAAAATTTTAGCTGTTGACCAACATTGTATTAATAAGTGTGTGCATTTGATATCTTTCTTATTGTAATTATGAAAAAATTTTTCAAATCTGTATTGGCCACAGCCCTAAAAAATTTGTAAAATTTTTTGTGGGGAGCATGGGGGCTATGTAAGTAGGCTGTTTATGTTTTCTTTATGTAAGTAGGCTGTTTATATTTTCTTATTGGCAACGTTACGTAGCGCTCTGTATGAAAATCACTGGCTGTGCTGTGTGCAGTCTGTGGCTAGTTTGCATTGTTGTCTGCCATTGTAGTGTTGGGCAGCGGCAGCTGAATGTGAACAGCGCGCAGTGTTGCGCAGTTGGAGGTGAGCCGCCAGCAGTGGTGGATGTGGGGAGAGAGATGGCGGAGTTTTGTAATTTGTCATGAACTGCTATATATATGATGATATTAAGGTAAATACAGTGTTTGTTCTCTATTAAAATCTTTCATTTGCTAACTATCCCTATCAGTAGTTAGTGCCTTCAGTAGTTTGAATCTTTTATTTAGCTGGCAGTAGTGGCGCTTGCTGTATTGCAGTAGTTCCAGTAACGGAGATTTTTGTGAGGTAAGTGATTTGTGAAAGGTATAGGTTAATGTTAGTCAGGGCCATTCTTTTGTAGGGATTTTTGAAAGTCAGATTGCGTTGCGCTAAAAAATATTGTGTGTCAGTTTAACCACAGTCGTGTACAATTGTTCTAAGGGGACGTTTCAAAACTGATCACAGACTTTTTCTAAAAAACCATTCCGCCATTCTCTTCGACGGACTTGAGGGGAGGCCGGCCGCGGTGGCCGAGCGGTTCTAGGCGTACAGTTTGGAACCGCGTGACTGCTACGGTCGCAGGTTCGAGTCCTGCCTCGGGAATGGATGTGTGTGATGTCCTTAGGTTAGTTAGGTTTAAGTAGTTCTAAGTTCTAGACGACTGATGACCTCAGATGTTGAGTCCCATAGTGCTCAGAGCCATTTGAATTTAAGGGGAATACAAATGCTGGTGTGGATACAGAACGTCGACTTTTTTATTTTTTTGTGAAAAATTCTTTTTTGATTTTTTTCTTTAGTTTTATACATGTTTCGCTGATGTCGGATGAATGTAGGTATTTTGAATTTAGTGTGAAATAACTTACCGCATAAGTAATTTGTAAAGTTTCCATGAGCACTTTTGCAGCTACAACAAGATATCTTGGGTGTAGTGGGGCTAGGCCAGTGTCACCCCAGAGTACTGTTATCCAAGATGGCGGAATGGAGTCGTCACCTCATGGCCGCCGTCACCCCAAAGTACCGTTATCGAAGATGGCGGTCGTGACATCAGCTGATGATGCAAGTACCATTATCCAAAATGGCTGCTTTTGGCGGGAATTTTGAATTTTTCGAGGAATTCTTTTCCTCCGGAGTTGCTGGCACACAATCAGTCTTTGCTGAGCTGTCATAGTGGAATCATAATTATATCTTCGATCATCGGAATAAATATGAAGGATAGAGCAGCTTTCAACAGCTGCAGCTGTATTACATGTACACATTTGAAGGAGGACTGTAGCCACATTTCACTACATGAGGTGTGGAAGAGTCTGATAATGGAGGAGTGTAGGAGAAATAAGCAGAAGATTGTAACAATGCAGAGGGATAGAACCAAGATGCATGTCGTAACCAGCACATAGTCATGCACATACGCAAACTGCGGAGATATTCAACATAAAGCATTCACTCTCCCAAAATTGAGGAGGTGGGCAGTTGATGACTATTTGCTATGGGGGAAGCATATTCGCATATGCCATATATACCATTGAAGAGCAGCTGCTCACTCCCATCCTCGTAGCTGTCAGGAATGTGTTCTGTCGAGGAGTTATTGGTGTCTGACCAGGAGAAGTTTAACAGCCATGTTGCCTGTAAGTATTCAGTAGCAGACTGCCTCCATTCCATCCTAAATGTAGAACGGAATCGAGCATTAATGCTTGAACATGTGAATAGGAAGAATACGGTCCTGTAAATTAATGCTTTGCATTGAGATGTATTACACAACGCATGCAAACATCTGTGTCTGCTGGAACTGTCTTTCATTTTTAAAACCTACATATAAGCTTCCACCCCACAAGAGACAACTGCCTCCGATCCAGTCAACCAGAGAACTGAGTTAGTTCGTGAGTTCACAACTAGAAGGCATTGCAATAGGTCACCTGATCGTGCAGTTCAGCCAATAGGACCACAGCATCATGATGACGTAGGCGTGGTGTATATAAGGTTGTATTCCCCCTTCCCAGCGAATCTTACAGCATGTACAACACTTCAGCGAAGAATGCTGAAGTGATGAGAAAAAACAGATTCCATTTCACACATGAACAGAGTAACTGTGTATTTCTAAACGGGGCTTCACATGCTAAATAACAGTGACACGAAAGTAATAAGTCACGTGGGACGTCGTTCAGGCGAGGGCGCTCCCCCTCGCCACAGTAGTTGGCTGAAGACCGCTTCATGATGGTCGAGACACGCAGACACACAGATTGTGTCGGAATGGGGGTGAGCACATGAATGCTGGGGTTTAAATACACAACTGGCCGTCCTCCTAACAATTGGTTTGAAAGTCACAGTGATTTATAGGAACTGTCCTGTTGGAGGTGGTATGTACTTGAATGAGTTATCTAGGCAGCGACAGGGGCATCTACACTACAGGCCATTAAAATTGCTACACCACGAAGCTGACATGCTACAGACGCGTAATTTAACCGACAGGAAGAAGATTCTGTGATATGCAAATGATTAGCTTTTCAGAGCATTCATGCAAGGTTGGCGCACCTATAACGTGCTGATATGAGGAAAGTTTCCAACCGATTTCTCGTACACAAACAGCAGTTGACCGGCGTTGCCTGGTGAAACGTTGTTGTGATGCCTCGTGTTAGGAGGAGAAATGCGTACCATCACGTTTCCGACTTTGATAAAGGTCGGATTGAGGCCTACGGTGATTGCGGTTTACCGTATCGCGACATTGCTGCCCGCGTTGGTCGAGATCCAATGACTGTTGGCAGAATATGGAATCGGTGCGTTCAAGAGGGTAATACGGAACGCCGTGCTGGATCCCAACAGCCTCGTATCACTAGCATTCGAGATGAGAGGCATCTTATTCGCATGGCTGTAACGGATCGTGCAGCCACGTCTCGATCCCTGAGTCAGCAGATGGGGACGTTTGCAAGACAACAACCATCTGCACGAACAGTTCGACGACGTTTGCAGCAGCATGGAATATCAGCTCGGAAACCCTTGACGCTCCATCACAGACAGGAACGCCTGCGATGGTGTACTCAACGACGAACCTGTGTGCACGAATGGCAAAACGTCATTTTTTCGGATGAATCCAGGTTCTGTTTACAGCATCATGATGGTCGCATCCGTGTTTGGTGACATCGCGGTGAATGCACATTGGAAGCGTGTATTCGTCATCCACATACTGGCGTATCATCCGGCGTGATGGTACGGGGTGCCATTGGTTACATGTCTCGGTCACCTCTTGTTAGCATTGACGGCACTTTGAACAGTGGACATTTCAGATGTGCTTCGACCTGTGGCTCTACTCTTCATTCGATCCCTGCGAAGCCCTACATTTCAGCAGGATAATGCACGACCGCGTGTTGCATGTCCTGTACAGGCCTTTCTGGGTACAGAAAATGTTCGACTGCTGCCCTGGTCAGCACATTCTCCAGATCTCTCACCAATTGAAAACGTCTAGTCAATGGTGGCCGAGCAACTGGCTCGTCACAATATGCCAATCACTACTCTTGATGAACTGTGGTATCATGCTGAACCTGCTTGGGCAGCTGTACCTGTACACGCCATCCAATCTCTGTTTGACTCAATGCCCAGGCGTATCAAGGCCGTTATTATGGTCAGAGGTGGTTGTTCTGGATACTGATTTCTCAGGATCTATGCACCCAAATTACGTGAAAATGTAATCACATGTCAGTTCTAGTATAATATGTTTGTCCAATGAATACCCGTTTATCATCTGCATTTCTTCTTGGTGTAGCAATTTTAATGGCCAGTAGTGTACGACCCCGAGCGTCCTCCTACTTCACCAAGACACTAGCTAATGGGCATTGAGTTTCTTGGGGTGAGCACACTAGCACACCTAGCAACTACAAGGTGAACTTGCCAGATGCATCCAAAAAGAATTCATACTATTTGGAATACACGCTGGATAATATTGAAATCAGCCTCTGCATCTGGAGTCCTTACGTGTATTATGAGCTCAGCTGAGGAGAATGCAATTAGATATATTCTGTATAAGGAAGAGAGGTATTTTTATCGCATCTCGCTCAAATTCTTCGACTTCCGACGGTGAATGTTATATACAGGAAATTCTACGTTGCAGGTGTTAAGACTAGTGTTTCTTATAGTTATCTTAGCTCCGCAAACGCTGAAGCAAATGGTTCAAATGGCTCTGAGCACTATGGGACTCAACATCTTAGGTCATAAGACCCCTAGAACTTAGAACTACTTAAACCTAACTAACCTAAGGACATCACACACACCCATGCCCGAGGCAGGATTCGAACCTACGACTGTAGCAGTCCCGCGGTTCCGGACTGCAGCGCCAGAACCGCACGGCCACCGCGGCCGGCAGCTGAAGCAAATGATTTAGAAAGTATTCAGATGATAAAACGGAGAATTTCAGTATTAAGGAAAGTTGTCAAGCGGATAAGATGAAATTTAAAAAGTTAGCTCTGTCGATGGCTTATATGAGTGCTCAAAGTTTAGTAAATTATTCTAACGTGATGAAGGAAAATTTTTTTTACGTAGAAATGTAAAGTGCTATATGTTTCGAACTCTTTAGAGCTGGAGTATGTGTTTAATAGACGTCTGGAAATGTTTCTCAAAGGTGAATATCATGTTAATTGATACATGCAATAGCACAATGAAGTGATGGAAAGATACATCCCCGACTGTAAGTTATTATTATTTCTGTCACGCATGTAGCTGGATGTTGGAAAAATTTTCTTGAAATGCATAGTTACAGCTTTTGTAGTGAAGTTTTGTATGTTTCTAACTCTTTACAGTTTGACTACTTGTTTAATAGTATTTCAATGCTTGGAAATGTTTCCTCAACGTTAATAAACGTATCGCCGTTAAGAACACCTGCTTGTGCCCCCTACCAGCGAATTGCATTCGCTTAAGTGGTTCCTGTTTTGGGGGGTGTCCGGCTGGCGCCACGGCATATGAAAGCCCTGCCAGAGTTCGGCAGGCGCAGCCGTTTCTGGTTAGCGAGCGTCAGTCTTCTTAGCGAAAGTGAGAATGCTTGAGTCCGGCAGGCATTAACGTGTCTGAAAGTAGGCTAGTCGTTCTTATTATTGATGGATATCAAGGCGCTCGGTCACCCGGGATGGGGCCGCAACACATGTACAGCCAGATGACAACATGGCCTATTGCGAAGCGCTGTAGCGGAGAACTAGGTCAGTTCTTCGGTCAGAGGCAGTTGCCTTTTGTGTGACAGGTGTTTCCATGCATTGTGCAAAGAATTTATTTGCAGGACTGTACCTTTCCTATTCATATGTTCAAGCATTAATGCTCAGCTGAATGAGTGCATGTAATACAGCTATTAAAACACCAACAACCGATATCTCAGCCTCTTGTGGCGGTAACGCGAAACTAATGCTGTAGGTAGATAATAAATTTAAACAAATTTATACAAATTTAAACAAAATTATATTCTAATTGAACGAGCAGCATCTAGTTGAGGCAACACAATAGTAACTCCCCTCAGCTGCAGGAGTACACTCTTAGAGCAAAATCAAGGTCCGTTTTCCGAGAGGATGGTGAACACACTTGATGGTGGTACTGGTTCTAATTGTTTAAATAAAGACGTATGACCATTTCCTGGGAAGAGGTGACGTAGGTTAGTGGACTGGAGGCCTAGCGGTGACCTTTCCAGGCACCAGGATGCTAGGAAATGACTGTGGACGCGATAGAAACGCCAAAGAAACATTATTAATTCATAACACCTCTATTCCTGCCGAGTACAACGCGGCTTGGTGATATCAACGACCTTCCCGACTCCTCGCTGACTCGTAGCGATGACACCAGCTCCGCGCCGCACAGTCTTGCTAGCGCAGCGCCGCGTGCTGTGACGTAGCGAGGGAATGTCCTTACTTCGTACTTCGGTCACGCGTTGTTGGTGGCGCCCAGCTGGCCGGCCGTCTCGGCTGCGGACAGCAAGCTGCTGCGCGTAGAAGGCTCCGGGTTGGAGTCCCGGCGCTGTCGGCACGAGAGGCGTTCTCGTAGTGCGGAGTGTACTCTATCCCACCCCGTCTTCTTCCCTGCTCCTCCTGGTGGCGCGTCCGCGGTGGACGGGCGGTACGGGCTGCAGTTCCCCAGCGTCGTCGGCTCACCCAGTTGTGACGGCGGATGCACAGGGCCTAGGCCCCGCACGATCTCGACGACGGCTCACTGATGTGGTCGGCATTGGCAGCGAGCGAGTCTGCCTCGATGTCTGCTAATCGTGGGTCGATGATTGACAGCGGCAGTAGAGAGGACCAGAGCTGGTACTGACCCATCACGTCTGCTGCTGGAGGGGCCGCCCTTACTGCAACATCTCCTTAATAAAGATTAACATGTCGATCACCGAGCTGAGCGCTACGCAGCGACCCAGTACACATCTAACTGCAAGTCTAACTGCGAGTGCCTTGTTGCTATCAAAGCTGCCGTATTTAAAGGAAGCACGAGCGACGTCCTGACGTCATGCTCGTTTGTAATGAACGCATTCGTTCCACTTATACTGCCGATTCATCTGTCGTACTCGGCCCTTAGGTGTTCTTGCGACAGAGTTACGTGTTGTTACGTCAGACTTTTGCGAAGTTGTGAAATGCAGTACAGCTGACGCTATACCTCCGTCTTGCACTCCACGAAAGTCTCGATCTAACACAAACCCGCGTGCTGAGCCATTCTCTCTCGCCTTTTGTGCGTAACCAGGCCATTGCCCTTGCGTGACGACACATTCCGATATATGTGCAATCCTCCTACCTCTTGGCTAACCTACTGCCTCTGGCTCTCGGCATAGGCAACGAAACTTTGACAATATTCCACGTTTCCAACTGTTTACTATTCCGCGACACTACACATCCCCCTCCTTTAAGAAAAGTCGTGCCGAATTTTACAATACTTACTGGTTGTTTACGCCATACTTCCTTATATTCTACAGGTATCTTACAACTACTCCTTCAACACTGTAAAACTTTTCTTATCTGCTAATAATATATTTACACTTAATACTGATCCCAATCTTATGTTTGGTTATCTATTTATGTTACGTTCCACTGTTCCCAATCCATCCCATAGGTATTTGATGTACGGTTGTTATTTGAGAAAGAGACATCTTTTTCCGTATAGAAAAGTAAGTTGCACAAATAAACACTAGAACTAAGATTATGCTAGTCGTTGACACAACAAATATAACTGTGTTTTGCTTACGTTCCTCCCGATATTGCTGCACGTGCTGCACTAGTTGATTAACTGAGATCTGCTCCTTTTCTGAGATAATCAGGCTATCTAAAGACTGTAGCAATGTGGGATCCAAGGACTTGTTAATAAACGTTAGGTTCTGGCGAGGCAATATGTGTGGCGGTTCCTCTGGATAATACAAGATAGGCTGTGTCACGTTAATCATTGTTGTACCCGTGAAAATAGCTGGTGGGGGAAAATGCTTCCCCACTATTTCACATCCAGTGCCATTAATCAATAACCCACTGCCCTGCAATTCAAGCTTTGATATATCTGTCAATTTACCATTTCTGTAACAAGTGGCAACTACGGTCTCTAGTTCGAACACAGAGTAAATCCAATGTTCACCAACTTTCTGAAATTTCGGTCTCGGAAGTAACACCTTTTCGCATTCTATGGTTCCCATATTCCCCAAGAACAACTTCATCTAACACGAATGATTGTGGGTTGCCACCTCCTTTGCTGGACAAATAAAAACACTTCCCCTGAAACAGTCTGTCAAATCTTCCGTAGATATTACCACATGAGCACTCCTCTGTCTTGACACTAACAACACTTCCCGAGTTTGTACTTGCACCCACTTCTCCAAGTGCACCCCATCTAATTGGTTATGGGTGTACTGTATAACAATGGTACCGCGAATTGATACCGATCACTGGTATTTGCACTTTACTTGTATACTCGCCTGATCCGTAATTGCTCTCACTTTAGACATGCGATGTAATAACGGTAAATTCCGCTTCGCCAGAGGCACGACATGACGCACTCCTTCCGAGAATTCTTTCTGCGCTTTCAGCAACGCCTTCAGCATCTGATTTGGACCTAACAAACTTGCCCATGCACTGTGTGATGCATAGCTTCCTATAACGCTTCCAATTCGACACGCGCATAATCCACCCCGTCTGCTAATGCCCTCTATAAAGCTGCTACTTGTATTCTCCCGTCTATTCGGCTCAATCTCGCCTGTATAGCCTCTATATCCTCATTCAACACTTTCTCGGTATTTGCTGCATACCGTTCCAGGTCTGACGTCAACTCCTGCACTGTTCTAGTGACATTAAATATCCCCTGCTGCATGTTACCTATATGTGTCGTGTGCCAATCCACTTTCGACTTTGTCTCCTCCGCCAACTCCTGCACCTCTCCCACCGTACTATTTAACCTCCTTATATCTTCCTCGTCCGCGGTTCCAAACACTTTTTTCAGCAATTTTCCCCCTACATACAACCACCCTCGTTTCCTGCGAAGGAGCGTTTGCGTGACCACTTCCGTTACTTGTTGCAGCTTCCATCTCAGCTTTTCGTATGAGAGCTTCAATTCCTGATACTCGTTCCCTATGTCTTGAAACAACCCCTCTTTCTCTGTGGCCGCCTGTAGTGCCGTAAACCTATCCTGTAGTGTCTGTACATCATTCCTCACTCCCCATATACACTCCTGGAAATGGAAAAAAGAACACATTGACATCGGTGTGTCAGACCCACCATACTTGCTCCGGACACTGCGAGAGGGCTGTACAAGCAATGATCACACGCACGGCACAGCGGACACACCAGGAACCGCGGTGTTGGCCGTCGAATGGCGCTAGCTGCGCAGCATTTGTGCACCGCCGCCATCAGTGTCAGCCAGTTTGCCGTGGCATACGGAGCTCCATCGCAGTCTTTAACACTGGTAGCATGCCGCGACAGCGTGGACGTGAACCGTATGTGCAGTTGACGGACTTTGAGCGAGGGCGTATAGTGGGCATGCGGGAGGCCGGGTGGACGTACCGCCGAATTGCTCAACACGTGGGGCGTGAGGTCTCCACAGTACATAGATGTTGTCGCCAGTGGTCGGCGGAAGGTGCACGTGCCCGTCGACCTGGGACCGGACCGCAGCGACGCACGAATGCACGCCAAGACCGTAGGATCCTACGCAGTGCCGTAGGGGACCGCACCGCCACTTCCCAGCAAATTAGGGACACTGTTGCTCCTGGGGTATCGGCGAGGACCATTCGCAACCGTCTCCATGAAGCTGCGCTACGGTCCCGCACACCGTTAGGACGTCTTCTGCTCACGCCCCAACATCGTGCAGCCCGCCTCCAGTTGTGTCGCGACAGGCGTGAATGGAGGGACGAATGGAGACGTGTCGTCTTCAGCGATGAGAGTCGCTTCTGCCTTGGTGCCAATGATGGTCGTATGCGTGTTTGGCGCCGTGCAGGTGAGCGCCACAATCAGGACTGCATACGACCGAGGCACACAGGGCCAACACCCGGCATCATGGTGTGGGGAGCGATCTCCTACACTGGCCGTACACCACTGGTGATCGTCGAGGGGACACTGAATAGTGTACGGTACATCCAAACCGTCATCGAACCCATCGTTCTACCATTCCTAGACCGGCAAGGGAACTTGCTGTTCCAACAGGACAATGCACGTCCGCATGTATCCCGTGCCACCCAACGTTCTCTAGAAGGTGTAAGTCAACTACCCTGGCCAGCAAGATCTCCGGATCTGTCCCCCATTGAGCATGTTTGGGACTGGATGAAGCGTCGTCTCACGCGGTCTGCACGTCCAGCACGAACGCTGGTCCAACTGAGGCGCCAGGTGGAAATGGCATGGCAAGCCGTTCCACAGGACTACATCCAGCATCTCTACGATCGTCTGCATGGAAGAATAGCAGCCTGCATTGCTGCGAAAGGTGGATATACACTGTACTAGTGCCGACATTGTGCATGCTCTGTTGCCTGTGGTTCTGTCAGTGTGATCATGTGATGTATCTGACCTCAGGAATGTGTCAATAAAGTTTCCCCTTCCTGGGACAATGAATTCACGGTGTTCTTATTTCAATTTCCAGGAGTGTATTATACGTGGACACAATTGTCCACCTGCGGCTTGACAGTACCACATCTAATTGTCTTGCAAACAAAATTCCCTTACCTAGTGGTTGCACCTGCACCACCTCTTCTCTGCAACAGTGTAGCACTACCAGACTGACGAAAAGTTTCCCGGGCCACATCCTGGCACGGCACCTGAAGGAAAAGGAAGCCATGTCAATCGCTCTCTTCCTTTCCACGTCTAAAACACACAAATGACAAGTAAAAACTACACATACCCTATTACCTAATAACAATAAATACGACATGTTCCTTCCCGAGGACACTTAATCTACTTATTCCTAGACCTAAGTGCGTAAGGAACTTTCCTCTGCTGTTCTTTTAGCTTCGGTACCCTCACACCCTTTGTTACTGCTGGAGGAATCTGCGGTAACGCATCCACTGCGCCCTTAAACGGCTTAATTCTACTCACATGAACTACTGACGACTTGGTTGGTAACTGCAACTTTATGTTCACTGGGGACACTATTTCATTTACCTGATACTGTCCAGAATATTTCGTCAAAAAATTCTTTTTTTTACCCTTCGGAACATAAGGATTAGCCAACAATACCCATTGACCAATTCTGTATTGCGGCAGTTTACCTGTTCTTTGCCCAATACTCTCTTGTTTCTCCAAAGCTTTAGTATTAGCACGCCGTACCCTTTGCCAAATCTCTCTCAATTTCTTGGCGAAATTCTTCACTGACTCATCCTGTGAACCTACCTGAGGTTTGATGGTGATGGTGATGGCATATTCCGACCATAAATTACCTCATACGGAGAGAGCCCCGTTCCTGTATGAACTTTCGCGTTATATGCGCTTGTCAACAGATTTAAATACACGTCCCAATCCGTGTATTCTGAATTTACGTAATGACTAATCATCTTAACTAACGACCTATGAAAGTCCTATAAACGTTCTGTTCGTCCATTCGATTGAGGATAAAATGGGCTTCTCCGCAATTTCTTAACATTCAATAAACGGCATAACTGCTTCATCAGCTCCGACATACAGTTACTACCCTGATCTGTAATTATAGTATCAGGCACACCATACTTCAGCAACCAGTTATTTACTAAGGCTTGAGCAACAGTGCTTGCCTTCTGATCTGGAATGGGTACCATTACCAGGTATCGGGAAAAATGATCTAATATTGTTAATACGTATCGATTACCCGCTTGGTTCTTGTTAAATGCTCAGATTACGTCTAATCCTATGAATGCGACGGACGATCCGCTCCAGGTAGTCTCTGTAACTGAATTTTCTGATGAATTACATCTGCTCTCTGCGCACACGGTATACAATTTTGCACATACTGCTCTACATCATTGCGACGTGTCTTCCACCAAAACCTTTCAGCTACCCGTATATCAGTCGTTCTTTTATCACCATGACCCGACAATACATGGTCGTGCTCTTGTTTCAACACTTCTTCCCTCAGCGACTGCGGTACTGCGACGCGTAGTCCGCGCTTCGTCTTCCTGCAAAGCAACCCATCCTGCAGTTCAAACTGCGGTTGCGTTCGGAACAATTGACACTCTCTGTCCGTGGCTTGCGCCTTTATCCACTCCTTCTCACTTATGCCCACAGCTTGTACAGCAGCTATTTTTCTACTAAGCGCATCTGCTTGCATATGTTTTACCCCTGGTTTGTGAATTACCTCGTAGTCAAATTCACTTACTTTCAGTGCCCATCTCGTTAAACGACTCGAAGGATCTTTCAACCCCAACAACCACTTCAATGCTGCGTGATCTGTAATCACCTTGAACTTACGCCCATATAAATAAAAGTGTAAATACGAGATACCGTAAATCACTGCTAACATTTCTTCCTCTGTAGTTGAATAATTCTTCTCTGCCTTATTCAGTTGCCTGGAAGTATAAGCCACTGGATGTTTCTGTCCATTAACCCTCTGAGAAAGAATACAACCTACAGCAATATTACTAGCATCACAAGATAGTATGAATTCTTGTTCTAAATCAGGAAGTATCAACACGGGGTCTGATGTTAGTATCTGTTTGAGCTTCCCGAATGCCTCCTGACACTATGCTGGACATTCAAACTTAACACCTTCCTTTAACAATCTCGTTAATGCATGTTCAATTTCCGCGAACCCCTTTACATATCGTCTGTAGTAATTACATAAACCGACATATTGCTGTACTTGTTTAGTGGTCTGTGGTACTGGAAAACCACGCACAGCCGACATTAGACCAGGATCCGTTCTTACCCCATCCTGACTGATAATATGCCCAAGGTAAGTCACTTGCGTCTGAGCAAACTGACATTTCTCGACATTAAGCGTAAGATTTGTCGCTCTTAGCCTACTAAATACTTCGTTCAGTCGTTCCACATGCTCTTCTATATTACGCGAAAAAGTAACAATATCATCGAGGTATACCATAGCAATCTTCGGTTTCAGTCCCCGAAGCACACCATCTAACAGACACTGGAAAGTAGCAGGAGCGTTTTTCAACCCAAATGGCATTCAGCGATACTGAAAGTCACCAAGGCTTGTTGTAAAGGCCGTCTTCGTTCTATCCTCGGGACTTACTTCTATCTGATGGTACCTACTCTTTAGATCTAGTGTCGAAAAATATTTACACCGACCTAGGTTGTCCAATGTTTCCGTGATGTTCTGTATTGGATACGCATCTGTTACAGTTCGTGCGTTCAAAAAACGATAGTCACAACAAAACCTATACTTTTTAGTACCGTCCACTCACTTCTTAGGAGCTACCACTATGTTGGCAGACCACGGACTTTCACTGTTCTCTATAATACTGTCCCTTAGCTTCCTCCACTAGTGGTTGTAGGTGTTTCGCTATCCTGTATGGTTTTCTATAGACCGGCGGACTATCGCCAGTCGGTATACGGTGCTGTGTAATAGGAGCTGCTGGTAATGGACCTTCTGAACTAAACAAATCTAAATACTCTAATAACAAAGATTCCATAGCTTTCCGATCACCATTCTCCAAATGACGAATCTTATCACGTTGTACAGATGCCTTGACGGTTTGCTTGACGTTATAATCACCTTGGGATTCACCTATATCCTCATCGTCGAGTATTTCCAAACTTGCTACCACTAAACTCTTTGGGAGATCCACTTCATCTGCCCCAAAATTATCTACATGGACCTGAATCATCAGTTCCCCATTTATATCCGTTACGCGCGCAACGCTTCTCCTAATAAAACAATACATTTCATCCAGTGATTCATTGCTCTGCAGTGGCTCCACCACACATAGTCTCTGCTGTGGTACGTCGGTAGCTACTGACAACCAAACTAACTTCCCTGTACCCAAAGGCACTTTGACATGCGTAATCATCTTTAATGCCCTTGTACGCGGTTCAATTGGTGACATCTTAGCAACGGATGCACCTCGCGACGTAGAAACATTTACAGCTGTTGTACCCATTGAAAACAAGTTTCCACTAAGTTCAACTGTACGTTGTGAAAGATTAATTTTGGCATGGTGTTTATCGAGGAAGTCCAGTACGAGAATCACAGAATACCCCTGTCCCACAGTTGCCAACACTTCCATTTGCTCTCCGCACTCTACAGTTCCAATCTTAAAAACGAGCTGTGTTGCACCCAATGATTGCAACTCATTATTCCCTACTCCACCTAATCTATACCTAGGAGTACCTAGTCTTCTGCTACCCACGAGGTCTAGACTAGCAACAGATACATGTGCCTCTGTATCATTCAAAAACTTACATCTGTTATTCCTTACAACACACATCAAGCAACAATCCGTCTCTGTACTAGTTTTCACCGTACTTCTGCTTCCCGTTTCCATTTAACGCTTTTTCCTGTTTATTCCCGTTATCATTTTCCTTAATACGACACTCATTCACCTTGTGACCGTAGCGTTTACAAGCATAGCACTGCGACTGTCTGCATTTAGCCTTCACGTGACCTTTGCTCCCACAACGGTAACAATTCCTCTCCGACGCAAAGATGCGAACCCTTGTTGCAATGTCTATCTCCTGCAGATGCGTTGCAATACGCAGTGCTGCAGCTAAATCCCCAGGATACTCCATCCTAACCCAACGAGAAAACTCTGCAGGAATTCCCCTGAGGAATACATCGAGGGCTCTGTTTTCTATCTCACGTAGTAACACACGATCCGCATAAGGTTTACCCGATAATTCAAAGGTCTGTGAATTAATATTCCGTTGTTGTTGTTGTGGTCTTCAGTCCTGAGACTGGTTTGATGCAGCTCTCCATGCTAGTCTATCCTGTGCAAGCTTCTTCATCTCCCAGTACCTACTGCAACCTACATCCTTCTGAATCTGCTTAGTGTATTCATCTCTTGGTCTCCCTCTACGGTTTTTACCCTCCACGATGCCCTCCAATACTAAACTGGTGATCCCTTGATGACTCAGAACATGTCCTACCAACCGATCCCTCCTTCTTGTCAAGTTGTGCCACAAACTTCTCTTCTCCCCAATCCTATTCAATACTTCCTCATTAGTTATGTAATCTAGCCATCTAATCTTCAGCATTCTTCTGTAGCACCACATTTCAAAAGCTTCTATCCCCTTGTTGTCCAAACTATTTATCGTCCATCTTTCACTTCCATACATGGCTACACTCCATACAAATACTTTCAGAAACGACTTCCTGACACTTAAACCTATACTCGATGTTAACAAATTTCTCTTCTTCAGAAATGCTTTCCTTGCCATTGCCAGTCTACATTTTATATCCTCTCAACTTCGACCATCATCAGTTATTTTGCTCCCCAAATAGCAAATCTCCTTTACTACTTTCCTAAGCTAATTACCTCAGCATCACCCGACTTAATTCGACTACATTCCATTATCCCAGTTTTGCGTTTGTTGATGTTCATCTTATATCCTCCTTACGTTCAACTGCTCTTCCAAGTCCTTTGCTGTCTCCGACAGAATTACAATGTCATCGGCGAACCTCAAAGTTTTTATTTCTTTTCCATGGATTTTAATACCTACTCCGAATTTTTCTTTTTTTTTCCTTCACTGCTTGCTCGATATAGAGATTGAATAAAATCGGGGAGAGGCTACAACCCTGTCTCACTCCCTTCCTCACCACTGCTTCCCTTTCATTTCCCTCGACTCTTAAAACTGCCATCGGGTTTCTGTCCAAATTGTAAATAGCATTTCGCTCCCTGTATTTAACCCCTGCCCCCTTTAGAATTTGAAAGGGACTATCCCAGTCAACATTGGCAAAAGCTTTCTCTAAGTCTTCAAATGCTAGGAAATTAGGTTTACCTTTCCTTAATCTTTCTTCTAAGATAAGCCGTAGGGTCAGTATTGCCTCACGTGTTCCGATATTTCTACGGAATCCAAACTGATCTTCCCCGAGGTCGGCTTCTACCTGTTTTTCCATTCGTCTGTAAAGAATTCGTGTTAGTATTTTGCAGCCATGACTTATTAAACTAACAGTTCGGTAATTTTCACATCTGTCAACACCTGCTTTCTTTGGGATTGGAATTATTATATTCTTCTTGAAGCCTGAGGGTATTTCGCCTGTCTCATACATCTTGCTCACCAGATGGTAGAGTTTTGTCAGGACTGGCTTTCCCAAGGCCGTCAGTGGTTCTAATGGAATGTTGTCTACTCCCGGGGCCTTGTTGCGACTCAGATCCTTCAGTGTTCTTTCCGTAGCCTATCTGAAAAACACTCCACTGTCTCATTGATCTTCTGTGTCAAATTAGCTAACTTCTCTCTATAAAATCTTGCTCTATTCTGCTTAAGTATATCTTTGTCGTAACCCATCTGCCAATTCTTCAAACGTGGTCGCCTTACTAAGCGTCTCACGGTACATTACGAACGTCTTGGCTTCCCCTGCAAGTCGTAAATTTGCCATACGTAACGTAGTTACATACGATCAATTGCTCATTGCAGCTGTTGCCAAAACATCGTTAATGAACGCTGTGACATCCTCTGTTGTTTTACCTGAGAAAGGCCTGATCAGGTTAGCTGCTGAAGGATATATTGCAGGGTTGGACATTGCTACTGACTTGCACTCACTTGAATCCGTTTGCGACTCTTGCGCCGAACGCAAGGTCTCCATTTGCGTCATTAATTCTACATGACGTAACTTATGCTGCGCATTCTCTTCTAACAATTTCGAAACTTGCTCCGTCAGAGCAGCTATGCTCACTTCAGTACTAACAGATCTTGTTTCCAGCATGATTTGTGCAAATTACCAACAACTTACTCTATACTGAATTTACTCCTCAGAGCAATAACTACACTAGCTACTCAACTCCTTTGTCATAGTTGAGCACTACACACAAGAAGTCAAACAAGACTCACAATGCACAACTAAACAAAATGAATCCTTCCGCCTTGTTGTTGCCCAGCGACACTCTCTACAATTGTGCGTTGCGTGACCAAACCGTTTACAAATTGAACGTTCTACTGGTACAAACTTCGTGCATGGCTCCCCATGCCCCGTTAAATTACACACAGTACATCTGACTGGTACCACATACGTTTCCCAACTGTTTCCCTTAAACTCAGATAAATCTGCTGTTTCTGCAGGACTCACAAAGTGCACTCCCAACAAAGAACGTGCATCCATAGCTATTAACAAAAATCGCGTCGTGCACTTACCACAAGGCTGCGTAGAGTCGACAGTTCTGACCGCAACTCTGCGGTGTCAGTCCTGCAGTGGCGGTGTCGACGACTCCAGATACCAGATCTGCAGGCCAGTGCTGTAGTGGGTGGTTCAAACACTTCTGATACCAAATCCGTAGGCGGTGGGCGCAACCACTTCTGACACCGAATCTGTAGGCGCCCCGGTGGTCCCGGTCGCCTACGTTGGACTGGAGGCCGAGCGGTGACCTTTCCAGGCGTCAGGATGCTAGGAAATGACTGTGGACGCGATAGAAACGCCAAAGAAACATTATTAATTCATAACACCTTTATTCCTGCCGAGTACAATGGGGCTTGGTGATATCAACCACCTTCCCGAGTCCTCGCTGACTCGTAGCGGTGACACCAGCTCCGCGCCGCACAGTCTTGCTAGCGCAGCGCCGCGTGCTGTGACGTAGCGGAGGAATGTCCTTACTTCGTACTTCGGTCACGCGTTGTTGGTGGCGCCCAGCTGGCCGGCCGTCTCGGCTGCGGACAGCAAGCTGCTGCGAGTAGAAGGCTCCTGGTTGGAGTCCCGGCGCTGTCGGCACGAGAGGCGTTCTCGTAGTGCGGAGTGTACTCTATGCCACCCCGACTTCTTCCCTGCTCCTCCTGGTAGCTCGTCCGCAGTGGAGGGGCGGAACGGGCTGCAGTTCCCCAGCGTCGCCGGTTCACCCGGTTGTGACGGCGGATGCACAGGGCCTAGGCCCCGCATGATCTCGACGATGGCTCACTGATGTGGTCAGCATTGGCAGCGAGCGAGTCTGCCGCGATGTCTGCTAATCCTGGGTTGATGACTGACAGCGGCAGTAGAGAGGACCAGAGCTGGTACTGTCCTCTCACGTCTGCTGCTGGAGGGGCCGCCCTTACTGCAACATCTCCTTAATAAAGATTAACATGTCGATCATCGAGCTGAGCGCTACGCAGCGACCCAGTACACATCTGACTGCAAGTCTAACTGCGAGTGCCTTGTTGCTATCAAAGCCGGAGTATTTAAAGGAAGCACGAGCGACGTCCTGACGTCATGCTCCTTTGTAATGAACGCATTCGTTCCACTTATACTGCCGATTCATCTGTCGTACTCGGCCCTTAGGTGTTCTTGCGACAGAGTTACGTGTTGTTACGGCAGACTTATGCGAAGTTGTGAAATGCAGTACAGCTGACGCTATACCTCTTCCTTGCATTTTACGAAAGTCTCCGTCTAACACAAACCCGCATGCTAAGCAATTCTCTCTCGCCTGTTGTGTGTAAGCACGCCACTGCCCCTGTGTGACGACACATTCCGATATCTGTGCAATCCTCCTACCTCTTGGCTAACCTACTGCCTCTGGCTCTCGGCATAGGCAACGGAACTTTGACAATATTCCACGTTCCCAACTCTTTACTATTCTCCAGCACTACAATACACTAAGCAGATTCAGAAGGATGTAGGTTGCAGCAAGTGCTGGGAGATGAAGAAGCTTGCACAGGATAGGGTAGCATGGAAAACTGCATCAAACTAGTCTTAGGACTGAAGACCACAACAACAACAGCATCAGTAAAACTGTACAGGAGGCTCTTCTGACCCAGAATAAATAATAGTGGTGCAATTGGACACGAGAAATTGTTAGTAACCTGAAACCATCTGTTTCAAAGACCATGAAATGCTAAATTCTCTAGTCCCGTCACAAGAACTAATCAAAAAAGTTGTTTTACTTAGGAGCTCAGAAACAAGTATAATATAATTAAGAAATTAAAAGAGACGACGCAAGAATAGGAACCATCTCATTAACAGTGATTTACATCATCACTACTGGAGTAAAATCGGAAAATAGTGTTTAAGTGTTCCCAGCCGTAATTAAATAATGGTGAGCGAGAAGAACTTACATAACCAAGGTGAATTTGTTTCATATTTGTACAAAGTAAGCAACACGGAATTAGCCGCGCGGTCTAAGGCGCTGCAGTCATGAACTGTGCGGCTGGTTCCAGCGGAGGTTCGAGTCCTCCCTCGGGCATGGGTGTCCTTAGGATAATTTAGGTTAAGTAGTGTGTAAGCTTAGGGATTGATTATCTTAGCAGTTAAGTCCCATAAGATTTCACACACATTTGAACAATTGTACAAAGTAAACAACAGGTGTATTTTTGGTACAAAATTATTTGTATGGTATAAGTATGATTTCTATCTCTCAATGTAGCACCAAACAGTGTGTGGTGGAGAGATATTGGATGCATGAAAGAAATCAAATATCGAGGAACGCTGTAGTAGCGTGTGTTGCCCACTGGGTGCACTTTAAACGCAGCAACTTTTCCGTAGCATTAGAATTAGGGATGATAATAACCCTTTAATCAGAAGAGAAGCGTGTATGTTCCCAGAGAAGTCTGTGGATGTGTCGGCGACGAAGTAGACGTATGAGTTATTGATATGCCGAATGGGAAGTGCTCCGAGTGAAAGCTATTATATTAGCTTCTATATTAGCCTTCTTTCAATAAGGAGAGGGAGCATCTTCTGCACTGCTACAACTGTAAGGGACAGTAACAAAGCAAAGGCAATACACCAGAGTTCTCAAGTGCGAACTGTGATGTTTTGGTTCAAAGAAAGTTGTTACATTTTCGAAGAGTTGGAAAGCATTCTTCCGCAAGTACTGAAGTGAGCAATTGACTGTATTTTGGCCATTCTTCTTTTATATTGTTGTAAACAAAATTTAGGACCAAATGTGTCCAAGCACTTTTTTTCTGTGTTGGAGCAGCAAGATGTAATACCTCCTTTTGTATCTCAGCCTGACTGCGAGCGAGGCTCGGATGTGGACATTAACCAGCACAATTTTAGGAGGTTCTCCAAACAGGTCAGTAGGTGTCCCCAAGCACGGCCAGTTTATAAGAGATCAGCATCGCCCATGCAGTGACACTTGAGATAAACCAGCAGTTAACGGGATTACCTAAAATGACTGAGGAAAGCTGCCGTTGTCTGTGGAGTTCGATACGTACTGGAGTACGACATTGAAAGACCATGCTGCTGCGTACGACGACCTGGCACTGGATCCTTGCACGTTCTGATTCAACGATCTTATTACATTTAGAGCTCTAGTCAACTCTGACTCGGCACGGACAGGTTACGAGCTTTTACCCTTGAAATACTGTGACTATGTTTAACAAATCACTGTATTCGTCAATTTGAGTGACGAATACTTCGGTGACGGGAGGACTCTGGTTAGTGTGACGACTGCAATGTACGTGCAACACTCATTGCTGCCAGGGTCCCAGGGTTTTTGACATTGTGGTAGTCAAACTGTAGCAACAGGGTAGGTGTTTCCTAGTATCTAATTCCAGTTCCCTGTCAAAATAAAACTCTTATCGCCATTAATGCTCTGAATAATTTATTTTACCTCATCACATATTCTTTCCATATCTTCGTCATCTGAGAAACTACTCGGAACATAAACTTATACTACTGTGTTTGGTGTTTGCTTTGTATCTATCTTGGCTATGATTATGTATTCATTAAGCTTTTCATAGTAGCTCACCTTGTGACACTACAATACAGATGCGATATCAGTTTCATTTTAATCTCAAATATTAACTACACTTAGGTGAGAAAAGTCATGGGACAGCGATATGCACATATGCAGATGTCGTTAATATCATATACTGTATATAAGGTATAATAGGGCAGTGCAATGGCGGAACAGTCATTTGTACTCAGGTGATTCATACGAAAAGGTTTCCGACGTCATTATGGCCACACGACGGGTATTAACAGTGTTTTAAAGCGGAATGGTAGTTGGAGCCAGAAGCACGGGACACTCCAACAGTCCAACTCGAAGATCTGATGATGATAACATAGTTTATCGAAACCGATGGTCCACAGTACAGTGTTTTATTGCTATCTTGGCTAAGAAATCGTTAGGGAATGCAGTATTCTGAGATCCACGGTGTTAAGAGTGTGACAACAATTCCAAATTTCATGCGTTACCTCACATCACGGATAACGCAGTGGTCAACGGACTTCACCTAACGACCGAGAGCAGCGGCGTTTGCGTACAGTTTTCAATGCTAAGAAATCAATGTGGGACGTACGTCGAACGTATCCCTTAGGACAGCGCTACGAAATTTGGCGTTAATGGGCTGCGGCGGCAGACGACCGACGGGAGTGCCTTTGCTGACAGCACGACATCTCCAGCAGCGCCCCTCCTGAGCTCGTGACCTTGTCGGCTAGAACCTGGACCACTGAAAAACAGTGGTCTGGTCAGATGAGTCCCAATTTCAGTTGATAAGAGCTGACGGTAAGGTTCGACTGTGGGGCAGTCCCCTCGAAGCCATGAATCCAAGTTGTCAATAAAGCGTTGTGCAAGCTGGTGGTTGGTCCATAACGGTGTGGGCTGAACCGATCATTGACTGGAAATGGTTATGTTCAGTTACTTTCAGACCATTTTCAACCATTCAACGATGGGATTTTTACGAATGACAAAGTGCCATGTCACCGGGCAACAACAGTTCGCGATTGGTTTCGAGAACATTCTGGACAATTCGAGCGAACGATCTGGTCACTCAGATCGCCCGATATGAATCCCATCGAACATTCATGGAACATACACGAAACGTCAGTTCGTGCACAAAAACCTGCACTGGCAGCACTTAGCGTAATTATGGATCGACAGCATGGCTCAACGTTTCTTCAGGGGACTTCCATCGACATGTTGAGTCCATGAGATGTCGAATTGCTGCACTATTCCAGGCAAAAGTAGGGCCGACACGATATTAGAAGGTGTCCCACGATGTTTGATACCTCAGGGTAATCTACTACTAGTAACAACATGTTTATTCTATAATAGTGAAATTAAATCTGTAACTGAAACCAAAATTTGTTTTTCTAAATATAATATGTTTTTGAAAAAGAATTGTAGCAATCTTTGTAATAATATGTATGTAAATAATTATTACACTGTGAGACCTTAACTTTTCCCGGCAAATTGAATGTTCAAATAACTTACGGGTTTGCTGCCAGGTGACGTCGTCGACCACCGCCGATATTTCGACAGGAGCACACACTCCCATTCTCAAGGCACAACTGCTGTTATTTGAACAATTATTACACTGTGTCTCTGTCGTTACGGAAACAATAGGGAGAGTCAGGTGTTTTGTATATTTGCCAGGGAATAAATTGCAGCAGTAGCAGCGTATCTGAGAGTGTGCGCGCGCTGTGCACCCCAGGGTGCAGGAGTGTGTCTCGTGGAAGACGACAGCTCGGTCGGTATAAAGCCAAAACACAATTTACGGGGCACAGTGGGAGCGTCATACGTCGGCAGACGAATTAAGTACCACGTAACAGCAAGACCCTGCCCCGTAATCGTTCTCAACTAGTCAGAGTGCCCTCGTCACAACTGGGGCAAGAGGACCATTGTCACAGACGCCAGCACCGTCGTCTCAATAGCACTGACATTCTGAAAGACTGTTGACATCAGATTCGGTCAAAACTTTTGCAAGGCACATCCAGTGAATATCCATGCCACTCACTGAATTTAAATAATATTGTTACATTTGCAAAATGTCAGCTTTCTGATCTTCTCATTAACAGTCATTGCATCCACAGTAAGATTATGTATCCTTCCTAATTTAACAAAAGCAAGTATTGTTAATTTGTTAAAGAAATGATATAACGCGAAATCTATACCAGTTTTCATTTTGTTCAAAAATTATGACGTCTAATATGTCAGTGAACTGTCTTATATAACTATCTGAAACGAATCGTTATATAAAGCCATGGATATAACCGTCCACCAGAGAGTACCTCAGCAGCGTATATGATAAAATCGGTGTAAAATATGTGAATCAACTGTTTTCAAAATACTGATGAACTGCGAGGCTTGCCCAGAAAGTAACGCACCGCATTTTTTTCCTCAACAATTGTTTATTGAACGTAATGAGAATTACACTAATAAGAATTACACACACGAAAGAATGGTGTTTCATCTATACATCCTATTTTTCCATGTAATCTCCATCCCGTTCTATGGCCTTCCTCCAGCACGAAACAAGAGCGTCTATGCCATGTCGGTACCAATCCTTGTCCTGGTGGCGGAGCCAGTGTTTCACTGTGTGAATCACCTCCTCATCGTCCTCAAAATGTCTTCCACGAATGACATCTTCAAATGGCGAATTACGTCAGCCCGCTGCAACATATCAGGTATGACAGACGTGGGTGGTCTCCCTGAGCGTTGCAAATCGTGCGAGCCGGCTTCTGATGACCTAACCCTCCTTGCCCAGCGACTAACTGTACTTCTGTCGACAGTAGATTCTCCGTAGACTTTACACAAGCGTTTGTGAATGTTACCCACTGTTTCTTTCTATGCAGTAAGAAATGCAATGGCGTCACGTCGCTTGTAATTTACATCAGCTACAGACGCCATTTTGAAACTTGGTTTTATCACCTGTCTCTTGTTCCTTGTTCACTCTTTCGAACGGACGTGCAGAGAAAGAGGTCCTGTATTTAATATTTTGTAATATACTAAATAAATAGAAATGTACTTACTCCATTCGTTTCGTAATCATGATCATGTCCTATTAACTGTGAACCATTTATATGTTTCCAGACAGATAAGCCCTTGGAAGTGGTCGCTTTGGTTACGTGATAATCGCACTGTCGAATGTGTGTATACCTTTACACAAGTCGAGCCTGCAGTAATTTTTTTTACAAAGTCCGAATATCCTTGCTGTTGTCATGCAAGCTATTTCTTATAGCGCAACTGAAAGTCTTCAAGGTGCTGCATCACCGAGCTTTCCCGCTCCTCATGTAAGGTGTCAGGCAAATCCAACACCTTCCATCAAAACCCTGACATGATAAGCAAATCCAGTAGTATGTCACATAGCTCCGAATAAATCGTGACATTAAATTAACCAAAGTAATACGAGTAACGAGTGAGCAAATGGAATACCACAGACTAACACAAGAATGCCTAAATGCATGTCATACCTTCCCACCGTGAGACAGACGCAGTTCCGAGGGGAGAAACGAGAACAGAAGCCGAGAGCAGAACCGTGTTAAGATAGAAGACCCTACGATAAGGGACGGACACCCAGTCGCCAGCTAACCGCTAGGACCACCCCCCAGTCCATGTTAAAAGCTAGAGCCCTCCAGAAGAACAGTATAGATCTTACGATAACACAAAAAGGGCCACACCCAGCCGCAAGTTTTAGCGTGAGACATTTTCGCGTCTCTGTTACGTTGCAAACTTTAAAAACATTGCCCACCACGAAAAGTATAACGTTTCTCATTGGATAGACAGAATTTTTGTAGGCGGAGCTTAAGGTTAACATTGAGACCCTGATTGGTCAGATGAAAACACAGCCAGATAGTATTTTTTAAACCAACTTCGGTAAACTGTAGTAAAAAGAAGTTAGGGGAGTTGCTTGCGAGACGGCGAGGTGAGCAGAGCTGTGCTGCCCGTCGCTCCCTGACGAACACCGACAAGGTAATGAACGCACGCGATGCCGCATAACAGCGCATAAAGTTTCACTCAGAACTGCAGAAGTCTCATCTGTTACACCCCCTTTTTGCGTAATACTAGTGTCGATCGTCAATTAAGGCTCATGGTGTTCACATTTGCCACTTGAAGTAAAAATCTGAAACGCGATGATTTTTCTGTTATATAGTTATTGAGATGCCACATCAGCCACTGTAATTTACGACAAGTTAGATAAGTGATTAAATATAATTGAGAGTCACTGTAGACCATTTTGATAGTTTTCTCTTTTGTGAAACTCAATTTAAACCTACATTATAGATGTGGTATGGCATAGGTCATCCTTCGATCCATTGTAGAACTTGGAAACCCATTCAGGGAATATTCGTTCACATTTTTGTTGAACGCAGTTGGTTTTTACCATCCTGTATTAAAACATTTTCTTTTATCAATAGTGCAATTTATAAACAATGTTTTGTGAGTAGAATAAAATTTCCAATGGTAAACTTAACTGCTTTTTCGACGTTATTTTACCAGCTAACTAAAAATAGGAAAGCCCTGAACCCATTCCACTAAAATTTAGTTAGTATTAAAATTCTTTTACAGGGAGTGCAGTGGAGCTGACGCTGAAATCAATAAGTATTTGGTTATATCATCGCTAGTCTCACTGAACTCTTCGGAACTCTACATGTCATGTGTGGTCTGGCGTCTCCTTACCAGCAACAGGTCCCAGGTTCAAACTAGTCAATTCCCTAAAAAACACGCTCAGAGCGTCGTTGCGCGAAAGTGGTAGGGAGACACGATATAGAAGAAACAGAAACCACGCAGAATGTTAGACTCACGATGACTCATGTACTTGACTTTTACAAGGAGTTGAAATCACAGGCAGCGAAATTTCATTCGACGCAGTAGGAGCTTAAGTTTTATCATTAATACAAAGAATCTACAATTTCATATTATTGTTATATTTCTGCTGTTACTTCTGCTGTCATCAGTGTGATATGTCCCACCTCTCGAACAATTAGCATTCAAGAAATCACTTCATCATTTTATTTATTTCTGTGACATACTTTACAAAATAGATGCAGTACGTATAATTACAGTTTTGAATGAAATCGAGTAGTAAAGAAAAATCAAACAAATTGATACTGACGAAGTAAACATTAAAGTAATTGTATGTTTAAAGATACTTTTTACCATAATTATTTTGTGAAAGTGTTTTCTGTTTGGCTTGATAGTTCGCATTCCACTGTTGCTACTTTGTTGAGTCTTGAGTGTTTTATTTAATGCAGATATTTTCGAATTATTTATAAACTGGAAAATTTAAAAGTTTCCTTTGAGCACCTGATTAAATTAGCCTGTATAAAAACGATTGTTACAGTGAGATGATGCAGTTTTGACTATAATAACAAGATTTGACTGCTTAATGCCCTTAGTAACAGTCACCTCCATATATTTTCAAATTATTAGATGGTTGTTCTGTAGAAAAATCCAAACTGCAGTGCCATGACCCAGCCTTTGGTCAAAAAGATTATTAGTTTGTAATACACTGAAGCGCCAAAAAAAAACTGATATAGGACTCTGTTTTCAAATACAGAGACATGTAAACAGACATAACACTGCGCTGCGGTCGGCAAAGCCTATACAAGACAACATGTGTCTGGCGCAGTTGTTAGATCGGTTACTGCTGCTACAATGGCAGGTTATCAAGAGTTAAGTAAGTTTGAACGTGGTGTTACAGTCGGCGCACGAGCGATGGAACACGGCATCTCCGAGGTAACGATGAAGTAGAGATTTTTCCGTACGACCATTTCATAAGTGAACCGTGGATATCAGGAATCCAGTCAAACATCAAATCTCCGACATCGCTATGGCCGAAGAAAGATCCTGCAAGAACAGGACCAATGACGACTGAAGACAATCGTTCAATGTAACGGAAGTAGAACCCTTCCGCAAATTGCTGCACGTTTTGACGATGGGCCATCAACAAGTGTCAGCGTGCGAACCATTCAACGAAACAACATCGATACGGGCTTTCGGAGCCAAAGGCCCACTCCCGTACCCTTGGTGATTGCACGACACAAAGCTGTACGCCTCGCCTGAGCCGTCAACACTGACACTGCACTGTTGATGAGTGGAAACATGTTGCCTGGTCGGACGAGTCTCGTTTCAAATTGTATTTAGCGGATGGAGCGGACTTGAGTGGCCGAGCGTTTCTAGGCGCTTCAGTCTGGTACCGCGCGACCGCTACGGTCGCAGGTTCGAATCCTGCCTCGGGCACCTCGGGCATGGATGTGTGTGATGTTCTTAGGTTAGTTATGTTTAAGAAGTTCTAAGTTCTGGGGGACTGATGACCTCAGAAGTTAAGTGACATAGTGCTCAGAGCCATTTAGCGGATGGACGTATATTGGTATGGAGACAACCTCATGAATCCATGGACCCTGCCTGTCAGTAGGGGACTGTTCAAGCTGGTGGAGGGTCTGTAGTGGTATTGGGCATATGCATCTGGAGTGTTATGGGACGCCTGATACGTCTAGATACGACTACGACAGGTGACACGTTCTGTATAATCATCTGCACCCATTCATGTCCATTGTGTATTCCGACGTACTTGGGCAATTCCAGCAGGACAATGCGACACCCCACACGTCCACAATTGGTACAGTGTGGCTCCAGGAACACTCTTCTGAGTTTAAACACTTCCTCTGGCCACCAAACTCCACAGACATGAACTGTATTGAGCATATGAGGGATGCCTTGCACCGAGCTGTTCAGGAGAGGTTTCCACCCCCTCGTACTCTTACGGATTTATGGACAGCCCCGTCTTGTTGCGGCACTTCTACGTTCTCGCGGGGGCCTACACTTTATTAGACAGGTGTATCAGTTTCTTTGCCTCTTCAGTGTAAATGTAGTGGAAACACTGTAGAGAATTGTGTTAGCAGGCACGAGTCAGCAGCCGACAGTGTGGAGACATCTGGGTCACAGTAACAGACAAGACAATGGTCTGTGCTGTCAGGACGGCAGAGTTCAGCGGTAAACTGCGCTACACAGGGAACAGCGCCAATCTTGTGTCAAAGACGGCAGCACACCAGGACGAGTCTCTTATTATCGCATATGACTAGACATCGGGTTTTACTGAAGCAAATGGACGCTGGAGGTATAGAAATAAGCCTGAATTTTAAGGCTTGTCGTGGCCAGCAGCCAGCAGTACCACAAAGAACATCGAGCTGCCCCCGCACATCGAGACGACTGGCCTCCAACAGCTGCAGCCATGGGTTTGCGTGGAGTCATCCGCGGCGCCTGGTGTCTCAGCACTGCACACCTGCCGTCCACGCCCACCGACTGCGAAGCTGACCGCGGCAGGCCTCGTCAACACGACGTCAGCTGCCAGGCAGCTGCCCCCTGTGCGAGGGCAGCGGGCCGCATCCGCGCACGTGCAGTCGCCTCACGCCGCCACCGTGGCTGCTTGCGGGACCGAGGGGCAGCCGTCAGCAGCGCGACAGCCGCAGCCAGGGTCGTCGGGGAGAGGCGTGCCTGCCTCACTGCGCCACGTATCGGGATCAGTAAAGCTCTCTCTAATATTAACAGTGCTTTCCCTGGGCCCCACGGCCTGTCATCACCACGCACTCACCCCCCAGCATGCCAAACACGCTACAAAACAATAGTTAACTCGTTCCTATGCTATTCCGCAGTTTCATGTTGATTACGTGATTTCCTCAGCACACGTGAGGTTTAGTAAAGATTCGTGGTATTTTTCATTGTCTTTATCTTGGGCGATCGGCACTACTTTAATCCTAGCAACACTAAGGCATTTTGCATAATGCCAAGGGTGAAGTGGAAGTACTTCATACCACCCAAAAAAATTATATAAGAGCAAAATTCGTTAATTGATGTTGAAATACTAACTATATGCTTTTGGTTCAAGAATCATAAAAGAAGGTTGTATACATTGAAGAATCCTGGAGATGTATCAGATAGATTATATAATGGTAAGACAGAGATTTAGGAACCAGGTCTTAAAATGTAGGACATTTCCAGGGACAGATGTGGACTCTGTTCACAATCTATTGGTTATGAACTGTAGATTGAAACTGAAGAAATTGCAAAAAGGTGGGAATTTAAGCAGATGGCACCTGGATAAACTGACTTAACCAGAGGTTGTACAGAGTTTCAGGGACAGTATATGGGAACAATTGACAGGAATGGGGGAAAGAAATGCAGTAGAAGACGAATGGGTACCTCTGAGGGATGAAGTAGTGAAGGCAGCAGAGGATCAAGTAGGTAATAAGACGAGGGCTAGTAGAAATCCTTGGGTAACAGAAGAAATATTGAATTTAATTGATGAAAGGAGAAAACATAAAAATGCAGTAAATGAAGCAGGCAAAAAGGAATACAAACGTCTCAAAAATGACATCAACAGGAAGTGCAAAATGGCTAAGCAGGCATGGCTAGAGGACAAATGTAGGCATGTAGAGGCTTATCTCACTGGGGGTAAGATAGATATAGCCTACAGGAAAGTTAAGGAGACCATTGGAGAAAACAGAGCCACTTGTATGAACATCAAGAGCTCAGATGGCAACCCAGTTCTAAGCAAATAGGGGAAAGCAGAAAGGTGGAAGGAGTATATGGCGGGTCTATACAAGGACGATGTACTTGAGGACAATATTATGGAAATGGAAGAGGATGTAGTTGAAGATGAAATGTGAGATACGATACTGCGTGAAGAGTTTGACAGAGCACTGAAAGACCTGAGTCGAAACAAGGCCCAGGGAGTAGACAACATTCCTTTAGAACTACTGACGGCCTTTGTACCATCTGGTGAGCAAGATGTACGAGACAGGCGAAATACCCTCAGACTTCAAGAAGAATATAATAATTCCAATCCCAAAGAAAGCAGGTGTTGACAGATGTGAAAATTACCGAACTATCAGTTTAATAAGTCACAGCTGCAAAATACTAACGCGAATTCTTTACAGACGAATGGAAAAACTGGTAGAAGCCGACATTAGGAAAGATCAGATTGGATTCCGGAGACATGTTGGAACACGTGAGGCAATACAGACCTTACGACTTATCGTAGAAGAAAGATTAAGCAAAGGCAAACCTTCGTTTCTAGCATTTGTAGACTTAGAGAAAGCTTTTGACAATGTTGACTGGAATACTCTCTTTCAAATTCTAAAGGTGGCAGGGGTAAAATACAGGGAGCGAAAGGCTATTTACAATTTGTACAAAAACCAGATGGCAGTTATAAAAGTCGAGGGACATGAAAGGGAAGCAGTGGTTGGGAAGGGAGTAAGACAGGGTTGTAGCCTCTCCCCGATGTTATTCAATCTGTATATTGAGCAAGCAGTAAAGGAAACAAAATAAAAATTCGGAGTAGGTATTAAAATCCATGGAGAAGTAATAAAAAGCTTGAGGTTTGCCGATGACATTGTAGTTCTGTCAGAGACAGCAAAGGACTTGGAAGAGCAGTTGAATGGAATGGATAGCGTCTTGAAAGGAGGATATAAGATGAACATCAACAAAAGCAAAACGAGGATAATGGAATGTAGTCGAATTAAGTCGGGTGATGCTGAGGGAATTAGATTAGGAAATGAGACACTTAAAGTAGTAAAGGAGTTTTGCTGTTTGGGGAGCAAAATAACTGATATTGGTCGAAGTAGAGAGGATATAAAATGTAGACTGGCAATGGCAAGGAAAGCGTTTCTGAAGAAGAGAAATATATTGACATAGAGTATGGGTTTAAGTGTCAGAAAGTCGTTTCTGAAAGTATTTGTATGGAGTGTAGCCATGTATGGAAGTGAAACATGGACGGTAAATAGTTTGGACAAGAAGAGAATAGAAGCTTTCGAAATGTGGTGCTACAGAAGAATGCTGAAGATTAGATGGGTAGATCACATAACTAATGAGGAAGTATTGAATAGGATTGAGGAGAAGAGAAGTTTGTGGCACAACTTGACCAGAAGAAGGGATCGGTTGGTAGGACATGTTCTGAGGCATCAAGGGATCACCAATTTAGTATTGGAGGGCAGCGCGGAGGGTAAAAATCGTAGAGGGAGACCGAGAGATGAATACACTAAGCAGATTCAGAAGGATGTAGGTTGCAGTAGGTACTGGGAGATGAAGGAGCTTGCACAGGATAGAGTAGCATGGAGAGCTGCATCAAACCAGTCTCAGGACTGAAGACCACAACAACAACAACATGCTTTTTAGAGAGGTACTGATGTGTGAGTAGCGTCCAGAACCTGAAAATACCTCTTAGCATACTATTACCAGTATCATTCACTTTTCCGTAACATGCTCTACCAAGTTCGTGCCATCATAAAAATCTTAAAAAATGCAAATATCGTTACTTTTGTTAACTTTTGCTTTCAAGATACTTTTAAAGAGATACTGATATCCAACTAAGGCCCTGAACCGCAAAATGTGGAATATGACTTAAACCTGGTAGTCAAGGGAAGGCAGGATTCGGTTACGATTGTGAGCGGGGCCGTAGTCAGTTACCACTGGTTGGGGGGTTGGGTTGGACTGTTTGTGGGAAGAGACCAAACAGCGAGGCCATCGGTCTCATCGGAATAGGGAAGGAAGTCGGCCGTGCCCTTTCAGAGGAACCATCCCAGCATTTGTCTGTAGCGGTTTGGGGATATCACGCAAAACCTAAATCAGGATGGCCGGACGCTGGATAGAACTGTCGTCCTCCCGAATGCGAGACCAGTGTGCTACCACTGGTTGCCTTTTACAGTTACACACATTTAGTTTTGAAACATTAATTTCAGACTCAACAATACATAAAATAACACCACATATTATTAATGAAGGAATGTGGAAATAATAGTGTTTCAGTGCGTTACAATTTAGCAAATCAGCGTAAAATACAGATACACATAATGTTCAAAAATAAAAAAACAAGTCACTGTGATCACGGCTGAAGGTCTTACACGCCAAGAACGGCCATAAATTAAGAACGTTTAAGAACTCGCTGGAATTACAACTTACTGGTACTGAAATATTAAAAGATAAGTGGCCACAAACACAGCAGAAGGTTTCAGACGCTAAGATTGGCAGTAAATAAGGTTTTACGGCTTACTTCTAAAATAGAATATCGAATTAATTTTTCAAAGCAAATGACCACAATCACGGATGAAGGCTTTACACGCCAGGAACGGCAATGATATAAAAAATTTAGAAACCTGCTGTAAAACATCAAATGCAAAGGTTAATTAAAAGAAACAAGCTACTAGCCGCCAAACGGGTGAAATAAGATGATGGTAACCTTGTCACAGAACCCTTACACTGCTGGATTTATTCAGGAATGCGACCGGAACTATTAACTAGACATACATAACCTTTAATGTAGGCATTACAGGATATGGTAATAAATAATACAATAATAAAACGCAAGGAACAGTCACAGATGGTACTCCGGGGATCGGCCTCTGAAAAGGTGTGGCAACAAACACTTTCGCGAGCGATGAAATAGGCAGCCAAGAGTTGCATTCACTTCACAAGATGGTAATTCAGACTAGTGGCACTCTAACGAATGACTAAGGATGATTTGGCTGAAGCTACCTGACGCCCGATAAACCAAACTTCTTGTAAAGTCCCATACGAATCGTGTACGATTTCAGGACCCCTCACTGTCGACAGCTTGTTCAACTGCACATTCTGAAAGGATTCTACAGCCCTCCATTTCTTGCACAGACGTTGAATAGTGCTGATCATGGAGAGTTTCCTACCACCATAGTTGGCGTGAAATATTTCTTTGTGTTCCTTGATGGAACCTGTCTGTCATTCCGTAATATCAATACGCTGTTCTCATATAAACTGGCACATTTCTGTAACATCTCAGCAATACGACCTTCTTCCAACAACACACAGCTACGCTCAACTTTCCGATAAAATGCAGAGTGACCAACTTTCGAGATGGTGTTGCCACTTCACAAGTAATTCGCGAGGCGTACCGGAGATAAGAGAACCACTTGTATGAACATCAAGAGCTCAGATGGAAACCCAGTTCTGAGCAAAGAAGGGAAAGCAGAAAGGTGGAAGGAGTATATAGAGGGTCTGTAGAAGGGGGATGTACTGGAGGACAATATTATGGAAATGGAAGAGGATGTAGAAGAAGATGAAATGGGAGATACGATACTGCGTGAAGAGTTTGACAGAGCACTGAAAGACCTGAGTCGAAACAAGGCCCCCGGAGTAGACAACATTCCATTGGAACTACTGACGGCCTTGGGAGAGCCAGTCCTGACAAAACTCTACCATCTGGTGAGCAAGATGTATGAAACAGGCGAAATACCCTCAGACTTCAAGAAGAATATAATAATTCCAATCCCAAAGAAAGCAGGTGTTGACAGATGTGAAAATTACCGAACAATCAGTTTAATAAGCCACAGCTGCAAAATACTAACACGAATTCTTTACAGACGAATGGAAAAACAAGTAGAAGCCGACCTCGGGGAAGATCAGTTTGGATTCCGTAGAAATATCGGAACACGTGAGGCAATACTGACCCTACGGCTTATCTTAGAAGAAAGATTAAGGAAAGGTAAACCTACGTTTCTAGCATTTGTAGACTTAGAGAAAGCTTTTGACAATGTTGACTGGAATACTCTCTTTCAAATTCTAAAGGTGGCAGGGGTAAAATACAGGGAGCGAAAGGCTATTTACAATTTGTACAGAAACCAGATGGCAGTTATAAGAGTCGAGGGACATGAAAGGGAAGCAGTGGTTGGGAAGGGAGTAAGACAGGGTTGTAGCCTCTCCCCGATGTTATTCAATCTGTATATTGAGCAAGCAGTAAAGGAAACAAAATAAAAATTCGGAGTAGGTATTAAAATCCATGGAGAAGTAATAAAAAGCTTGAGGTTTGCCGATGACATTGTAGTTCTGTCAGAGACAGCAAAGGACTTGGAAGAGCAGTTGAATGGAATGGATAGCGTCTTGAAAGGAGGATATAAGATGAACATCAACAAAAGCAAAACGAGGATAATGGAATGTAGTCGAATTAAGTCGGGTGATGCTGAGGGAATTAGATTAGGAAATGAGACACTTAAAGTAGTAAAGGAGTTTTGCTGTTTGGGGAGCAAAATAACTGATATTGGTCGAAGTAGAGAGGATATAAAATGTAGACTGGCAATGGCAAGGAAAGCGTTTCTGAAGAAGAGAAATATATTGACATAGAGTATGGGTTTAAGTGTCAGAAAGTCGTTTCTGAAAGTATTTGTATGGAGTGTAGCCATGTATGGAAGTGAAACATGGACGGTAAATAGTTTGGACAAGAAGAGAATAGAAGCTTTCGAAATGTGGTGCTACAGAAGAATGCTGAAGATTAGATGGGTAGATCACATAACTAATGAGGAAGTATTGAATAGGATTGAGGAGAAGAGAAGTTTGTGGCACAACTTGACCAGAAGAAGGGATCGGTTGGTAGGACATGTTCTGAGGCATCAAGGGATCACCAATTTAGTATTGGAGGGCAGCGCGGAGGGTAAAAATCGTAGAGGGAGACCGAGAGATGAATACACTAAGCAGATTCAGAAGGATGTAGGTTGCAGTAGGTACTGGGAGATGAAGGAGCTTGCACAGGATAGAGTAGCATGGAGAGCTGCATCAAACCAGTCTCAGGACTGAAGACCACAACAAACCGGTTTCACGTGGGACAACCTGTATTTCCTGGGCAATAGATAAACAATCAGCAAACGGTACTGGGGATTTTCTATCCCGGTAGAGAACGAGCGACGAACGACAAGCGGTTCCCGTTCTGCGGGGTGGCAGCAGCCATCCGCGACCACTCGCAGCGGGCGCCCGCCAGGATCGAGGCGGCGGCTCACAGAAACAATTTGCCGCGCCAGAGTGCGCGCGGTAGCGGCGGCGCACACGAGCGTGAAATGGGGCGGCGGCACTCGGCCTCGGCCCGCCCACGGCCGCTCGCTTTTTGTTTGGCCGTAATTCGCCGCCCAGGGCGGAGCGCGGGGGCGGCGCCGCAGCGCAGGACACGGCGCCACTCCACGTGCGGTCCGGCCGGGTCACGCGTGGGTGCGTGCGCGAATGTGACGCGAGCGCGAAGCGCGCCGCCCCGCAATGAGATGCGTCTCCAAACACGGGCGGCACATCTGCCTGCAGAGTCTCAGCGCCGCCTCCAGTGCACCCACTAAGCACCAACAGCGCAGCCTGTGCTGGTTACTACTAGTACCAACGTTACGAGGCTAATAAACAGATGACGAAAATTAAAGGTGGCAGACCACAAACACCTTTACCGAACGCCATCAAAGTGTAGCTCTAATACTTCCGCACCTGTATCCTACTTACAATTATCCGGGCACCAATTAGTGGAGGAACGGCAGTTCATTGTCCTTCAAGAGCCAAAACTAAAGAAGTTAGAGACGTTGGAAAAGAAATTGGCCAGATGCGAGTAGCACTCGCGGAAGTGAGGGTTCCGTACAAACTTAATTACGTAGACAGGCAATTCATCCACTCCGCGAATCGAGAATCTCGATCATTTTTGCCTGTTATTTACATTGACACTGGCATGATAACGGTCCCAGGCATTCGAATATTTTCTAGAATTTTTGAAGTTCAATTATATCAATGTGACTTAAAGCCATGTAGGACGCGGGCGACCATTATTATAAAAATCAGTAGTTCTGCTTTCAGGCTGCCTGGCTCTAAATGTTAAAAGTCAAACATCAGGCATGGAATGACTTTATCGCTGATACGACACGTTTCGGAATATATCCATCATCAGATACCCGTGAGTGATTAATGCGCGTAGATAACGGCGTTTCACATTGAACTTGAAACGACAGATCTACGTGCAATAATCACTCCTGGATATCTGGTGATAGATAAATTCCGAAACGCGTCATATGAGCAATAACGTCATTCCCTGCCTGATGTTTGACTTTTAACATTGCGGCCCAGTCAGCCAGGCAGCAGAACTATTGACGGTTGTAATTTCAAGTTTGACGTCGGATAATATATGACAAAAAAATTATCGTGTGGTAAATACTTCCGAAACAATTTTCGGCTGTTTCCTTTACTTGTACTTTGAAACCTTACGTAATGCCACATTTCAGCATTGTACATCAACTGGAAGTACTCTGTAGCTTTTGATGAGGGAGTTTGTGATTGTCAAAATACGTGATGTAAGTTGCCGTATCTTTTGACTGCAATGACTTAGAAGTTTAAAGTTTTACATCGCCAAGGGACCATAGACCTCAGTATGTGAAGTGAAATTCATCTTGACACGTCCACCCGTCCCTGAGAAAAAGTGTTTTAAACAGTCGGACAGACAGACAGACGGGCGAACAACAATGCTATTCTGTAAGGGTTCCGTTTTTACCGATTGAGGCATAGAACCCTAAAAAAGGAAGAATAGGTTTCGATATCCAGTCGACATCGAGGTGTTTAGAGAAGGAGCTCAAGCTCGGACTATTATGAGGATGCGGAAGGAAATCAGCCGTGCCATTTCAAAGTAACCATCCTGGCATTTGTCTGGAACGATTTGGGGAAATCATGGGAAACCTAAATCTGGAAGGCCGGAAGCGAATTTAAACCGTCGTGATGCTGAACGCAGGAGTCTGGAGTGGAGTCGACGTTCTAACTCATGCCAGAAGGGTTCCATACGGCTCAGGTCGGGACTCTGGGAAAGCTAGTCCATTTTAAGAATCTTACTGTACACAAACCACTACCTCACAGGTGCCGCTTTATGACAGGATGCGTTGTTACGCTGATACAATCATTGTCCGAGAACTGTTCCTCAACTGTAGGAAGCAAACAACGCTGAAAAATGTGTTTCTATCCTTCCGCCCGAGCGGTGGCTTCCTACTCTGAACTTAAAATACTTCCAGGGCGCCACAACTCGCCTGTTACCTCACATGGGGACTAGCATGACAAAGGAAGTATTTAACATGGAGACAAATTTGTTTTGGACACTGCTATTTGCACACGGGCATCACACACATAGCTTTATTTCACTATCATTTGTTATGGTGGTACAGATTGTACAAAATATTCGCTTTTGTTACTTATGCTGTGTATATAGTACCGGTTGCTCACGGTGCTGTAGGCGAAACAGTTTTTACATGCTCCAGGCAGTGCAAACTTGCTGACGTTTTTATGGAGGGACCAAGAACCAATTCCTCCACAGTTCAGGCCAATAATGCAGCTAGTATCTCGTCAGTGCACCCAGTTGCCAGTTACTTGATGAGTTCCATTCTGCTTGGCAGACACATTGTCCTTCACTCTCTTCGGTAAGGTACGGCACATCTCACCTCAGCCAAGAAACTATTATTTGTCCCGAATACTGTGCAGCAGTGTCTCTGCCTATGCCCTGTCTTCCACCTCATAGCTCTATCCATAAAATTCCACTAAAAGAACTTTTCTGGCGCCCTCATACGGCGCACCAACTTACGTACACATTTTTTACACATAATATCTCCTAAATGGACTTCTTACAGTACGCATCTCTACCCTCTTCTGGCGTACTGCTGTGCGGTGTGGTATCGGTATCAGATAGGACTGACGGAGGACATCGGAAAAGATCGAAGAAGGGCATCTCGTTTTGTATTTTCGTGAAATAGAAGAGAGTGTGCTACACGATACACGAATTGTTGTGGCAGTCATTAAAACAAACGCGCTTTTCGCAGCGGCACCTCCTTCTCATGAAACTTCAGTCACCAAATTTTTCCACAGATTGCGATAATATTTTGTTGGCACCAACCTACATAGGGAGAAATGGTCCCAATAATAAAATGAGAGAAATCAGAGATCGCACGGAAACACTGAAGTGTTTGTTTTTCCCGCGCACTGTCCGTGAGTGGACCAATAGAGGAGTAGCTTGCGGGTGGTTCGATAACTCTCTGCCAGGCGTTTCATTGTAAATCGCAAAGCAATCATATAGATATGGATGCAGACGTAGATGTACATAACCCTCTTGTTTTACTATGTTGGATGCTTCAGATCCTTCTTTAGTATTTGGGATTATGTACACGTACAGGACTCTATCCCAGCTAAGAATGACATGAGCAAAATTATAGTCTGGAAACCAAGTTGTTGATCTGAGAGAATGTTTCTTGCATGTTGATGCTGTGGACGCTTTTCGTGTATCTCCATTTACACTCCGCAAACCACCTTACCTTGTGTGGCAAAGGGTACTTCTGGTACGACTATAAATGCCCCCACCCCCTCCCCCGCCCCGTCCTTCTGAATCGGCTCGTGAATGGTTCGTGGAGAAAACGAATCTATTAACCTCCGTAGAAGCTCTAATTTACCTCATTCTTTCGTTGTTTTCATTTCATTAGTGCCGATTTGTCGAAAACTGACTTTCCGAGTTCGTAGCTGTCTATAAAATGCAGGCTGACTCTTACAAAGAAGATAGCAGCAACCAGCCAGTTCTTAATATGCTATTTCTTTATATAAACAGCGTCGTTATCGGTTTCTAACCGACAGGTTCGTGGTCAGACGACTTGTTCACGTTAAGATATATTTTTGTTACTTCACATTAGCTTTCACTTTTTATTCACCCATATGATAAGATTTCCTTGGACTGGTGGTGCGCTACAACCGAAACGTGACGTGAGACAATTTCTGTTTGACTGTAGTTTTGTCTCACAACGATTTTAAACTTTATAAACAAATTATTATAGTGAAAATCTTTGGATTACTTTGTGTAATTGTGTCTCACAACTATTTTAAACGATGTAAACAAATTATTAAATTGAAAATAATTTTCAATTTAATAATTTGTTTACATCGTTTAAAATCGTTCTGAGGCACAATTACGTTAAAATAGACATTGCCTCGCGCAATTTTTTGCCTGTAGGGCATCATCATCCCAAGGAATTTCATCATATGGGGGAATAAAAAGTGAAAGCTAATGTAAAGTAACGTGAACAAGCGGTCTGATAAAAAACCTGTCGGTTCGAAACCGGTAACGGCGCTATTTGTATAAAGAAACAGCATTATAAAAAAGTGACTTGTTGCTGTTATCATCTCTACGAGAATCAACCTTTATTTCGTTAGGCCCAATGGACCGCGCCTGCTCTGAGAGATTGCCTCCACTTCACCCTGTCTTCAGCTCCTTTCTGCCATCCGCCCAGCAGTTCCACTCTCTGAAGGTCTTTGGATACGCTGTCACTCCATCAAGTTCTAGGCCTTCCTGGCCTTCTGCCGGTGTGGTTTGGTGTTGAGTACAGTTATCGGCCATCGGTTGCCCTGCATTCGAGCAACATGCCCTGACCACTGGAGTCGTCGTGGCTTCATTATAGCCACGATGTTCAGCTCTTTGTAAATATCATACAACTCTGTATTGTGACGAATCCTCCATTTTTCACTCTCATTATCGTAAAATGGTCCAGAAATCTTCCGAAGGGTTTTCCTTTCAAATATCATCAGTCTATCCAGATCTTGCTTGGTTGTACTCCAGGTGGCACATCCATATAGTACTACTGGCTGTAGGAGTGTCTAGTAGATGTTTATTTTGTAATGTCTTGACAAACTTCTGGTTTTAAGGAAAGCATTAAGGCCGTGGTAACAGCGATTACCTGCCTGCAGTCTTGCCTGTATCTCCATTTTACTTGATGCTTCATCTCTGAATACTGCGCCCAGGTATTTGAACTCCCTGACTTGACGATAATAACCTGCAGTTGTCTGTAAGTGTGGAAGTGGTTCTTGAGTTTCATTATGTCTACGGTACTTAACCATGTATTCCGTGTTTTCACGATTGATTTGAAGTCCAATTTCCGTCGTTGTTCTTTCCAGAATGTCAGCCATTTCCCCTAATTCTTCTTGCGACTCAGATAGAAGCAATATATCATCCGTTGTACTTTATGTTCACATCCCCGGTCTGCATTCCTCTGAGTTCATGATGACACCTCTCACATTATCTTCTCTAATGCAAGATTAAAAATAACGGGTTATAGTCCATCGCCCTACCGTAGCCCAGTTTTTATTTTGAATGTTTCAGTCACCTTCTTTCCAATTTTTACCTTTGCTGTGTAGTATCCATCAGGCATGTCTTCGTGAGACTTACTATTTTCTTGGCAAAACCGAACTCCTCCAGACACCTGAGCATACTTTCCCGATGAATGCAATCATATGCTTTTCTGAAGTCGACAAACAGCAGGTATAGTTCTTTTCTCTACGATCTGGCGTACGAGAAAGATTTGGTAGATAGTAGATCCCCCGTGACGGAATCTTGCTTGAAATTCTCCAATAATGGTGTTTGCCAACGGTTGGATTCGCTCTAGAATACAGCTTGAGAAGATCTTATAACAAATATTGAGCAGAGCGACACCATGGTAGATTTCACATGCCATTCGGTCATTCGTCTTGTGGATGAGACGCATTAGTGCACTCCTCCAGTCTTCTGGAATGTTTTAATTGTTCCAAATGGTCTCTATTAATGTGTGAATCCTTGCGACTAGATATCCACCCCCGTCCTGAATAATTTCAGGATGGATGCCATTTTATCCTGGGCTTCTGCCCTTTTTATGCCGTTTATCTGCTTTCTGATCTCTTCTACAGTTGGCGTTAGGTATTTAGGGTCTGCTGTCTGTGGTAAGGGGGAGTTAAAGTGTCGTTGGGTCTTCACAGTTTAACAAGTCACTTAAATATTCTTCCCATCACTTTGCAATTTGATATACATTTATCAGCGTCTCTTCTTTGGCATTTTTTATGAATTTCTCAGTGGGTTTATAGGCTTTCCTCAGATAGTTCACCTTTGTGTGCATTTTCTTCATCCTCCTTCCCTGGGAGTCTTGTTTTGCTTCTGTAATAACCCCACTCACGAACTTCCTCTTTTCTCTCCGCAGTACCGCTTGTGTTTCTCTTCGGACTCTGTCAAATTCTGGCTTACTGCTCTGATCAGTTGCTGACTGTAACCACTGGTCACGCGCTTCTTTTCCCCCGTTGACCGCCTCTTCACTGACCTCATTGAACCATTTCTTCTTCCGGTAACGGCGCTATTTATATGAAACAGCATTATAAAAAGTTACTAGTTAATGTTATCTTCTCTGCGAGAATCAGCCTTTATTTCTTTAGGCCTCAGCGGGAGAAAATAATATGTTGCTCGATTTCTCGATATTACACAATACACAATTCTTCTGTTGTGACGTCTGCCACTGAAGTTTGTAGGGCACCTCCATAGTGGTCTCGCGCTTACTAAACGACCCCGTCACGAAAAGTACCGCTCTTCGTTGAATATCCTCTAGCTCATTTATCATCTGTCCTGATAAGAGTCCCAGACTGATGAGCAGTATTCAAGAATAGGTCTTACAGCTGTTCGTAAGACACTTCTTTCCTGGTGAATTACGTTTCCTTAAGGTTCTTCCAATGAATCTCATGCTGGCATCTGTTTATCCCACAATAATAGGAGTACACAGTCTAGATCGCAATATTGTTTATTTTTAATGATCGGTTTCAGCCAGTATAGGACAACCTCAGATCTACAAATTAATTTTAAAAATTCATAGAGAAGATATGCTGGTCAACGAGGTAAAATACAATACACCATATGTGAAAAAGGCTATGGCAGCACCTGTTGTGCGCCATCAGCTGAAATATTGGCGGTATCCGAATGACGATGTTGCGAAGTGGCGCTCGCGTTGCAGAAAAGTGAATCCGAATCTACTTCTTTGTCCCGGTCTCATGCACTGCAACATTTAAAATGAGAAAAGTATGGTTTAAAATGTCAACAAAAGTAGAACCAGTTTCAATTCTTGCACTTGGAATGGTATGTAGTGTCGACACGACCTGAACATTATTGAAATCTTAATTTACGGAAATATTCCAAAGTCGTACAACAAAATAAAGGCAAACCGGAAAAAAGACACGCAACAAACAAATATATGACATATTACGGCAGAAAAAATGACATATTTATAGCTGCCATAGTTATTGCTTCTAGTTCGATGATGGCATTGTTCCTCCCAGTGTTGCAGTTGTTAACTTCGGAGGATACTAGCACAGACTGACATAGGTTTGGTTGTGTCAGTGGCGTGGACGCATCGAACGACGTTTGCCCATACGTAAACACAGCACGGGGCTTGGCACACACCAGCACCTCAGCAAATCAGATGTTCTTTAAGTAAAAGGACATCTTCAACCAGCGTCCTAGTGCCAACTGTAACCGCCATATTAAGTAATAATATCACCATAGATACTGAAATTAGGTTATGATTAAACTGGTTCTGACAGACGCAGATTTATACTCCTTCCAGTAAGTTCTCGGCGCGGTGTGAGGCGCCTTGTCACTTTCCGCGCGGCTCTCCCCATCGGAGGTTCGAGTCCTCCCTCGGGCATGGGGGTGTGTGTGTCGTCCTTAGCGTAAGTTAGTTTAAGTGAGATTAAATAGTGTGCACGATGAGAATGTAGAGGGATACGCTGAGGAGCTGGTGGAAGCAGTCATCAGGGCGGTGAAAGCTGCCGCACCAACCAGGAGGAGAGCCGTTGCGGCCTCTCCGTCACCATGGTCAGCCGAACTGGCACAGATGAGCCAGTCTGTAAGGAGGACAAGGAGGTATTACCAGCGGAGTGTCGTCTGGGAGGAGAAGCAACGTTGGCTGCGAATATAGAGGGAAGCAAAGGAGCACTTTCAACAGAAGCTAAAGGCAGTCAGGCTGAAGGACTGGGAGAAGTATGTTCAAAGCCAATTGGCTACGGACTCACGGTGCATCCCGTACAAGCTAGTACGGAAGAAGATTAGGTCACCTATCGTGATGTCTACCGACAGGGACGGGGGCCGGAGACGGAAACCTAGCAGGAAACTGCTGAGGTCCTCCTCCAGGTCCTCTTGCCTGACGAAATCGAGGAAAATGACTCTGAAGTGCAACAGCAAATCAGAAGACGAGACCAAGAGGAATACAGGACTAATAGCATGGAGTTGGCTGTCGAGATAAAGGCCCTTAAGAAGGGCAAGGCTGCTGGTCCAGACGGCATCACAGTGAGGGTGGTACAATTCTTGGCCCACCAGCTGGTGGCAACTCTCACTAACCTATACAATGAGTGCTTGAGGCTCGGAAAATTCCCCCAAATTTGGAAAAAAGTCAATGTAGTGACAATTAAAAAGGGCCCAGACAATGATCCAAAGGTAGCTAAACCGTACAGGCCCATCTGTCTACTGGACCTGTTGGGGAAACTTTTTGAGAGGTTGTTGTAACTGCGACCAGGACGGTCGCGGGGTAGCAATGACGGAAAGCGCAGCTGGACCCGCGGAGAAGCCCACAAACAACGACACAACGGAAGAGGACGGACACGACCAACGAAGGACAGAACGAATACAACAAGACCGAACAGCAGAGTCGCAAGGAAACAAACACGTCCACTTGTACACGAACCAGGAAGTAATCAGTCTAGCGCAAAGCAAGGTGTAAACCGACGTAAGCGAGATTAGACAGGCTGGCTAAGCGAGAGGCCGGCGCTTAAGTACGCTATCGGGGGCGCCGCTATTGGCCGCTGGGGCCACGTGTTCAACTGTGGCGCCCTCACACTAAAAGCGGGCCATGAGGCGCGCGCCGCCACAACTTGGTGCAGAGACCTCTATGGGTCTTCGACGTCCATGACGTCTGGCGCGGATTCAAATTCCGCGGCGGGGGGTACCAGATCCCTCCCCCCTGAAACTTGCGCGTAGGGGCGGAAACGCCACGGACAGTGCCGAGGTGGGCGGCAGTGGGAAGAGGAACTGGGCATATCAACCACTAGTGGCGGGGAGGAAGGGACGCCTGAGTTAGCCATGACAGCCGATCCAGAGTCCAGGATGGGGGAGGGAGCCGCTGATCCACCCGGAGGCGGAGAGGACCAGCAGCAGGTCCGTGGGGTGACGGCAACCAGGGGCAGGGAAGGTGACTCGTGGACCACGTCCGTACCCGAAGGAGGTAGAGAAAGAGGCGGCGGCGCGAGTCCCGTGGCAATACGAGGGCGGAGCTGATTCTGACGGCGGCGCTCCAACCCTTTCGACGTCTGCACCGACGTCACACGCTGCCCATGGGCCGCGACGACGGTATTCGCAGGCCCACACGGCCGTGCCAGGGACATACTGTTGCGAGGGCTGGGAGTGGGGGCAGGGGGGGGGGACGGCATCAGCAAATGGAGCATCGTCCGCAGCTATCGCCCATGAAGGAGCTCCGCCGATGTGGTTGGAGATGCGTCGACTGCCTAAGTCAACCGGTGTTTAAAAGAGCGGACAAGCCTCTCCACAGCGCCATTGGACGAAAGGTGGAAAGGGGGGCTACGGATATGCTTGATACCGTTGGCCTGACAGAAGTCATGGAAGGAGGATGCTGTGAATTGGAGACCATTATCGGAGACCAACGTGTGGGGCAGGCCCTCAATGGCGAGAACCTGGGCCAGGGCCTTGAGGGTAGCCTCCGTGGTGGTGGATGCCATTCGGACAACATATGGGTATTTGGAGTAGGCATCAACGATGAGTAACCACATGGACCCCAAAAACGGGCCCGCAAAATCGCTATGGATACGATCCCAGGGCCGGCAAGGCACAGGTCAGGGTGTAAACGACTGACGGGGCTTGCCTGGTGACGTGCACAGACGGTACACCCATAGACCAGGCGCTAAATATCGCCATCGATGCCGGGCCAATACACATGCCAGCGAGCCAAAACTTTCATACGGGACATACCCCAGTGTCAGCAACAAAAATGAGCACCCGAAGCCGCAATTCTGGAGGGATGACCACCCGGTGGGCATCTGACTCCGTGGCCAACAGAAGGACATCATCGACCATGGAAAGTCTGTGGGACAGGTGGCGCCAGGGGCTGAAATTGGACTGCATCCGACGAGTAACATAGGACGGCCACCTGTGGACCATGTAGTTGAAAACCTGACGCAAGACAAGGTCGCGGCAGCTAGTCGCAGCAACGTCAGCAGCCATAAGAAGAAGAAGACAGTCCAGCGCATCCCGGTGGGCAGAATCAATGTGAAAGCAGAGGGCCTCCTGTTGGTCAAAGTCAGGATAGGGGCCTGCTGGGAGACGTGACAAAGCGTCCGCATTAGCATGGTGGGCGGTGGGCTTATACCGGATGGTGTAAGCGTAATTACATAAAAACAATGCCCAGCGCTGGTGACGTTGAGCCGTCCGCTCGGGAAGGTGAGAGTGGGGTCCGAAAAGTGTAACCAAGGGTTTATGGTCCGCCAGGAGGGTGAACTTTGCCCCAAAGAGATATCTGTGAAATTTTAGGACGGCGAACACGGTCGCCAGGCCCTCCCTTTCAATCTGGGAGTAGTTCCGTTGTGCTGGGGTCAACGTCTTAGAGGCATAAGCGATGGGCTGTTCGGAGCCATCGGCATCCCGGTCGCGAGGACGGCCCCGATGCCGTATGCCGACGCATCAGCGGCCACAACCAAGGGGTGGTCCGGAGAAAAGGGAGTAAGGCAAGGGACGGACTTCAGCATCGCCTTTAAACGGAGAAAAGCCGGGTCACAGGCAGGAGTCCAAACAAAAGGTACCCCCTTGCGATGCAAGTGATTGAGGGGTTGAGCAACGGAGGCAGCCTGGGGCAAGAACTTTAAGTAATAAGTAACCTTGCCCAGAAACACCTGCAATTCCGATAAGTCCTTGGGACAAGGGAAGGCCTCAATGGCCACGACATTATGACCCGAAGGGCGAATGCCATCTTTGTTAAGCCAGTGGCCTAAGCATTCCACTTCTGGTTGAAAAAAAAACAACACTTGTCCAGCCGACAGCGTAGATCAGCAGACTGCAGAGCGTGAAATAAGATGCAGAGGTTTTGCAAATGTTTCTGGCGGGAACGCCCGGTGACCAAGATGTCACCCAGATAATTCACACATGCAGGGATAGGCTGTGTAAGCTGCTCCGGGAATCGCTGGAAAATGGCCGGCGCCGAAGAGACAGCAAAGGGAAGGCACTTGAACTTACACAATCCAAAAGGCGTGTTGATAACCATGATGTTCTGAGATTCACCATCCAAGGGCAACTGGTGGTATGCCTCAGCCAGGTCGATCTTGGAAAAATACTCTCCCCCGGCAAGCTTGGCAAGAAGGTCTTCCTGTCAGGGAATGGGGTAAGTGCCAACGAGGGACTGAGCATTGACTGTAGCGCCGAAGTCCCCACACAGCCGAAGGGACCCACTGGGTTTCTGTATGACCACCAGTGGTGTCGCCCACATGCTGTATGTTACAGGTTCCAGCACGCCAGCGGCCTGAAGCCGATCAAGTTCCTGCTTGACCGCTGGCCGTAAGGCCACCGGAAGGGGAGGGCCGGGAAAAAGCGAGGCTGTGCATCCGGCCGAAGGGTGATGTGCGCCTGAAAGCCGGAAGCACATCCGAGATCCGGTGCAAACAACGACGCAAAAGCGTAGCACAGATCGTCCAAGTCTTGAAAGGGAACAGCCACGAAACGACCTTAACTTCGTCGGAAATTGAAAAGCCAAACAGTTGAAACGCATCCCGGCCAAAAATATTCGAAGCCGACGGATGGTCAACGACAAGAGGGTGAGGAGCCGCGGAACACTTTTGTATGTCGCCTGGACGCCGAACTGCCCACGAAGGAGAATGGAACCGTCTCCGTAGGAGACCAAATGGCGAGAGGGAGGCGACAACGCAGGAGAGCCCAGCCGTGTATATGTCGCCATATTAATGAGGGAGACGGTGGCCCCAGTGTCGGCCTGAAAACTGACATCCTCTGTGAAAATGCGGAACGGGAGGAAAAGCTTCTGCGCTGATGGGTCATCCTGTGGGGCGACCAATTGCAGAGCATGGACGGTATCATGAGGCCCAGGAGGGGCAGGACTGGAGCGAGTCGAGCTACTATGACATACCGATCGGATGTGGCCCTCCTTGTTACACAGCGTGCACGTTTTCCAGCGGTGTGGACAATCAGCCCGCGAATGGGCAATAAAGCACTGTGGGCAAGACGGAACTGCGCTGCGCGACCGCCGACGAGGGGCGACCGAAGGCGCCGGCGCCACAGAGACGTCGGAACCGGAACGCGGGGAGTCCCGACGGCGCTGGCCTCTGTCGGCCGGGACTCGTTGACGCCGCGAGGGCGGAACCCGTCGTGACGCCGAGATCGCTGCCAACTGCGGTCGCGCCATAAGACGCTCGTTAGCCGCTTGAGCAATTTCAAAGGAGTGGGCAATGCGGAGAATCTCTTCCAAGGAGGGGTTGTCGAGTTTCAATACCGCAGTACAGACCTCAGGGTCGGGAGCCAGCTGAACCACCACACCCCTGATCAGGGAGTCCTCATACGAAGCCCTACACTGCTGATTGGTGCACGTAAATTCGCATCGACGGCTGAGACCCTGCAAGTCCGTGACAAAGGAACGATACGAATGACCAGGCTGTTTATCGTACTGGTGGACTCCAGCCGAGAGGCGACTACAGGATAGCGTTGGGAATAATAATTTGTCAGCAAAAGGCAGATCTCCTGGAAAGAGACAGCCACAGGATCGGACAACGGTGCCAACTTGCGGAGAAGAAAGAACGTGTCCTGAAAGGCCCAAGACAAAAACAACGACCGCTGCACGGAGTCGTCTGTGACTTTAAAAGCCGTGAAAAGTTGTTTCAGCCTATGTAAGTAGGTTTCCCAGCACTCTTTAGCGTCATTAAAGGGTGGAAACGACGGCGGACGCGGGAAAGCATCGGACACCCGAGGACTTGGAAGCTGGTGAGGTAACGTGTCCCGCGCACCGACTTTGTCCGTTACCAACTGCAGCGACTTTTGTAAGATGTCTAAATGGAGCTGCTGCTGCTGCATGACCTGCTGCTGTTGCTCCAGCACACAGACCAACATCGCCTCCATACCAACAACGACCACCGTTTACCTCGTCGCCAAAATGTTGTAACTGCGACCAGGACGGTGGCGGGGTAGCAATGACGGAAAGCGCCGCGGGATCCGCGGAGAGGCCCACAAACAACGACACAACGGAAGAGGACGGACACGACCAACGAAGGACAGAACGAATACAACAGGAGCGAACAACAGAGTCACAAGGAAACAAACACGTTCACTCGTACACGAACCAGGAAGTAAGCAGTCTAGCGCAAAGCGAGGTGTAAACCGACGTAAGCGAGATTACACAGGCTGGCTGGGCTTTTTTTTTCCTTTGTTGTAATTTTGATACCTGTACAAACAACAGGTAGGCTGACAGCAGCATTCTACACCGCTCTTCAGTCTTAGAGTAGGCAATGAGAAAAACAGAAAGAATACTCATAATTGACATAATGACGGGTAAAAAACAGTAGACACAGAATACAAAACATGGAGCCGTTCACACTCGATGATAAACCACACTACAAACTGTTGTGACGACGTACAAACACTGATGATTTCGACGGCACATGTGAACGATGGAGCGTGACGGTGAACACTAAACACAAAACACGACGGCACACACGAGAAACGCATGGCGATGCTCTCCAGCGCGCAAAGTCCACGTAACGTGTGTGAGTCACTGGCTGGGTGAGAGGCCGGCGCTTAAGTACGCTATCGGGGGCGCCGCTATTGGCCGCTGGAACCACGTGCGCAACTGTGGCGCCCTCACAATAAAAGAGGGTCGCCACAGCTTACAGCGCGATGGTGCAGACCTGTATCGGTCTTCGACGTCCATGACGTCTGGCGCGGATTCAAATTCGGCGGCGCGCAGTACCAGAGAGGTTGCTAGCAGACAGACTGGCAGCACACCGAGTACTGTGTGGGATGAGTGACAGGCAGTTCGGTTTCCGCTCGGGAAGATCGGCGTCTGACGCCGTGGCCCTGGCCGCGGAGGTCTGTGGCTCAGCCCCGCACAAATACGTTGTCGGCGTCACGGTGGACATCAGTGGTGCCTTCGACAACCTGTGGTGGCCTTCGCTCTTCTCCCTCTTGCGGGAGAAGGAGTGCCCAGGGTCGCTATATGGCCGTCTTAGGAGCCATTGTGAGGATAGGAAGGTCTGGCTATCGTCCCCTAGCGGAAGAATCACTAAAATGATCACAAAGGGGTGTTCACAGGGATCTGTTCTGGAGCCACTCTTTTGGGATATCAACATGGAACCCCTTCTGAAAAACCTGCAGAACAGCGACGATGTATTAGAGGGCATAGCCTACGCAGACGGCCTCCTCCTGCTCGTTGGCGGACGTAGCCTCTAAGACCTGGAACCAAAAATTGAAAGGGCCATATCTATCCTGCGTACATGGTGCCACACTACCAAAATGAAGATCTCACCAAGCAAGTCCACATACCTGCTACTGAACTAGTAAGGAACCCAACAGTAAGAACAGACGGCTCACCAGTTCTTCGGCGCCATGAGGCACGATACTTAGGTGTAGTCGTCGACGAGAGGTGGAGCTATACATCACATACTGACACCGTAATTCAAAGATCCTTATAAACGCTCAACAACTTGATTGGGACTGGACATAAACGATTCCACCTGCCACCAGAACTAATAAAACTTTATCATAATAGTATTCTTGACGTCCATTATAGGATACGGGTTAGGAGTCTGGACTCACAGGCTCACGAGGGTCATGCCTGCCATGTCCGTAAGAACAGTGCAGTGAAATACGCTCCTCGGATCAGTAGGGGCATATACGACAACTCCAGGGGGAACAATAACAGTATTAATGAGACTTTGTCCTCTCGATATTAATATCAGGGAACAGGCGAGTGGTATTAGATTAAAAAGGAGAACAGGGACAAAATAATTGAATTAATGGGGATTCAAGTGGGAAACAAACTAGAAATTAGACGTAGGGGGGAGCATCTTTGGCAGGAACGGTGAGATAATGACGACACAGGTCGCAGAACATACGAATTACTGCCCGACATCACGGATCGATTGCAGTTAAAACACTTCAAGCCACCAAGAGAACTGCTGTACTTATTTACTGGACATGGACCCTACCGGCATATCTACGCCGCTTTGAGAAACGGGCTACACCAACATGTGACTGTGGAGCCACACCAGGCACCCAGGACAATGTGGTGTATGAGTGCCACCTCTTCGACGACGTAGTGGCACAATTACGACAACAGCTACCAAACTATAAGACGTATCACCTGTTCAGGCAAGAGGACCATTTCCAAATCCTGAACAAATTAGCTAATGAAATATAAAACAAGGTTACAAAGGAATTCTTACGGAACAACCATTAATAGAACATACATGGTTACCTGATTAGACTCCGTGCACCTGTCCTGTTTCGCTGAGGCGTGAGCGTGGCGAGCCGCTTCACGGCTGGGATCCGCAACCTCTGGGATTAGGGAGAGGGTGCACCTTTTTATCCAATACAGACACTCACCGGACATGACATAGGACTTAGTATTAGGTTAGATGTAGGATCAGCTAGGATAGTTCCATAGCGTAGTACTGCAGCGATTCCTTATTCTGGGCCAGCCCGGTGCCAGGGGCATGCCCACTGGGATTAGCTCGGTAGGCACGGCCAACAATGTAGGTTTATATATGCTGGCACACCTGTAATGCTGCAGGTAGAGTAAATTAGCGTAAGTAGTAGACATAACAAATACTGTTAACCATAGGCCATAGTAGTAGTGCCCATAGTGGAAGTAGTAGCACTAACATTCATAGAACCAGAAAAGCTACAGTAGTAATAATTGTATTAGTATCAATTAGGACCCACTAATGTATTAGGTGGTGGGTTACTTATGTATCATGCATTTGAAGAATAAAGAATTTTTTTTAAAATAAAAATAGTGTGTAAGCTTAGGGACTGATGACCTTAGCAGTTTGGTGCCAAAAGACCTTACCACAAATTTCCAAATTGACCAGTAAGTTGAAGAGGCTATCGTTCTGTTCATAATGTAAGATCGTTAAGTTTTCTTCCATATTTTTAACTGAATGGTTACTGTTGAAGAGGGGAGCCACAAAACATGTTCAATTACTTTGTAAGTGTTTATGCTCCTTGTAACGTACGCGAATTCCCTATATAGTTTCACATGGTCGTTTCACTTAATGCCACTTCGAAGGTTACTACTAAGTATCTTATGGTAGTTACTGTCTCCAGTAATTTTTCGCCAGTAGTGTTATTGAACACGTGTAAGTGTCTTCGCCGGTTTATGAGCGAACGCTACATTTATGTACGTTCCCAGGTCAACTGTCAGTCCCTGCTCCAATCATCGATCAGCCACAAGTCTTCCTGCAAATCTTCTGGCGTTGAAACTCTGATATACATGTAAGGCAGCAAGGTTTTGCCAACATACATTTAACATTCTCGGACATCTATATTTACCTTAGATCACCACCCTTGATGCATAATCACGTTATTGATAATTTCATAGGCTGATACTGGCTAGCACCACATACTAACAATATCTGTAGCAGTGCATGTCTGGGAATAAATTATGGCTGAGCAAATACAGGCGCGTGTTCCTCAGAAGCTACTATCCGCTAAAGAGGGGTTGGGAATAGACTAGTCATGTTCTGCGGGAGCGGACAATTACTGCTCTGAGACAGGGGAGATAGTGGCCAGTTTACGAAACTGGGAGTGGGCAGAGCAGACACGAGGTTTCTCTCTGGTGGAACGCAAAAATTTTCAGAATAGCACACCTGGAGAGAAAGTGACACGGGTGGAAGAAGGAGAAATGACACCTTTTTAGCGCAAAATAATGTGCAGGTCACAAAAAGTGGTCACTAGCTGACCTCTGGGAAATCTTCTCACGGCAAATACTGTGACATGCCTCCCACCGAACAGCAGAAACGCGTTTTCGATTGGTGGAGTGCTAAGGATGTTGGAGGGGAAATGGAACCTTCCAGAAAATCTTATTCACGACTCATCTAGTGGAAGGTAATGTTTTTTTAATGGCCACTAGAATTCGTCTCATGAGCGCAAATATAGGCGCCGCATGTGCGGGACGGTGCGGGCTGCGCGTTAAGCGAGGCACTCTGCTGTCGGGAGCGACAGAAGACATTTCCCTCCTGGTATCAAACTAGAGATTTTTCTGGCGAGACCGACAGTAGTGAATTTGGTGGTTATATTTTGAAAAGCTTTGCTTTCGACACAGGGAGTGCGTGAAGTCGTGCCTTCATAGCATTCTGTTTGCTCGGGTTATGAATCTTTAGCTCTCTGGAGGCCGGCCGTTGTGGTCGAGCGGTTCTAGGCGCTTCAGTCCGGAACTGCGCTGCTGCTATGGTCGCAGGTTCGAATCCTGCCTCGGGTATGGATGTGTGTGATCTCCTTAGGTTAGTTAGGTTTAAGTAGTTCTAAGTCTAGGGGACTGATGGCCTTGTAAGTAGGCTGTTTAGGTTTTCTTATTGGCAACGTTACGTAGCGCTCTGTATGAAAATCACTGGCTGTGCTGTGTGCAGTCTGTGGCTAGTTTGCATTGTTGTCTGCCATTGTAGAGGGGCAGCTGGATGTGAACAGCGCGTAGCGTTGCGCAGTTGGAGGTGAGCCGCAGCAGTGGTGGATGTAGGGAGAGAAATGGCGGAGTTTTGAAATTTGTAAGACTGGATGTCATGAACTGCTATGTATATTATGATTTTTCAACACTATTAAGGTAAATTCATTGTTTGTTCTCTATTAAAATCTTTCATTTGCTAACTATGCCTATCAGTAGTTAGTGCCTTCCGTAGTTTGAATCTTTTATTTAGCTGGCAGTAGTGGCGCTCGCTGTATTGCAGTAGTTCGAGTAACAAAGATTTGTGTGAGGTAAGTTATTTGTGAAAGGTATAGGTTAATGTTAGGCAGGGACATTCTTTTGTAGGGATTATTGAAAATCAGATTGCGTTGCGCTAAAAATATTGAGTGTCAGTTTAAGGACAGTCATGTACAATTGTTCAAAGGGGACGTTTCATATGTCGACCCTTAGCTGAGGATACCTCACTGGAATCTTCTGATCTTGTAGTTTGTGTAATTAGTGTAGATTTTGTTTATTGCTAGCGCGTAATTGTAGAGAGAATCTCCTTTGTAGTTGCAGACTTTTATTGTTGTACTGTAAAACAGGTGTGGCATGCATGTAAATTTGCACCAAGTATTTCGCAGCTGCACTTGCAATTAACTAGATATTATTTTCAGTGCTATGTTAATGTGTTCTCTTATTTTTGCTCTTCAAATTGTGTTTTTCTGTGTTGTCGTGTGAAATATTGCGACAATAATGGCGTGTGAAAAACGTAATACTAGGCTCCAAAGTAAACTGAGAAATATCAGTGAAGACGAAAGCAGTGTGTTAACGCCACCATGTAATGAATTAACAAATATTCAAAGTAGTAATTTGGTAACTGTGCATAAATCAAGACATATTTTCTGCTTTTCAAAATGCGAATATTGCCGGTTCAAATGCACTGCACAATAGCACTGAGGAACATGTTTCAGACACCAGTGCACTGTTATTACAGTTAATGCAACAAATGAGGCAAAGGCTACAAAAGTTAGACACAACGCTTGAACAAAATCTGAAACAAATGGGACAAAATCTTCAAAAGTTAGACACAATGGAACAAAATCTTCAAAAGTTAGACACAATTGAACAACACCAGAGACAAACACAGCAACAGTTAGACGCAATGGAACAAAATCTTCACACCACACTTGAACAAACACGCGAAGATTTAACTACTGAGTTACATAACATTGAATTGAAATGTCAAAAAGTCTGTAATGACGTAAAAACACAAAATTGTGAACATTTCCAACCTATATTTTCGCGGCATGAAAACGCATTACAGAATCACGAAGCAGCCATAAAAGAACTGCAAACTATTGTTCATGAAAATCATGAGACCTTGAAAGCTAAAATTGACTCAGTTGCATCTACCGATTCGGTTTCGCAACTAGCAAAAACTCAATAAAACTTAAAGACACAGCAGATACTCTGAAAATTGGTTTAGAAAGACACGTGGAGGAAATTAGTTCAATATCAGAGAAAGTAGTTGAACTTTCGGATCAGCTAAATAATTTATCTACAAAGGTAGATGAAGATCTGAATGACACAAGACCTGTAGCCTTTACTGAAACTGAAGACTATGCACAAATTAGAAAATTCAAACAAAATCAAAATCAAATCAATACACTGTACAAAAGAGAAATCCGGGAAGTACAAGATCAGTTGACGCAGGTAATACAAGAATTACATATTTCGGAGGACACTCGCGCTCCAGTACGGGAAGAGGGACATAGAAATACGGAACAGCCACAAAATAATAGCACAGGGCACTTCGGAAATTATGAAAGAAATTGGCAAGGTACACCGAATTTTGATATGGAACCGCCGAAACGACGTATCAATGACCGACATGCGACTCGCCAACATGATGATTTTGACTATAAGCTGTTCAGTAGTACACATAAATTCAAAATATTTAAGAATTCTGACAACGACATTCATCCACAAGCATGGTTTCATCAATTCTCTCATTGTTTTCCTCCCATTGTTTTCCAGATTAGAATTTATGTGTGGCTACTTAGAGAATGAACCAGCTGAAAGGATGTGATCGGTCATTCACGATTGTCACAGTGAAGGAGAATTTTACCATGCGTTCCTCTCAGCATATTGGTCTCAAGCTACACAAGACCGAGTAAAACATAGCATCATGATGATGAAACACTTTGAACAATCTGAATTTTCCAGTCTTGTCAAATATTTTGAAGACATGTTGCACAAGAATCAGTACCTGTCAAACCCATACAGCCCCTCAGAACTCATCCGCATTTGCTTAAACAAATTACCTGAACATTTACGACATATTATTTTGGCAGGACGTTGCAAAGACGACATTGAAGCGTTTCAGGGGCTCTTACAAGAACTGGAAATTGACGCTGACAATCTCGGAACGCGAAAACAGGAGCACAACAATTACAGGTCACATCCGTCACAATTCCGCGATGACAGAAATAATAACTGGACGCAACAAGGCTATTCTCACAACACAAATCGTGACCAAAATAGACACCACCCGTATGACAACCATTGGCAGAATTATAGTTACAGAGAAAGATCGCTTTTCCATAGTAATGAATGTGACAGAGACAACCATAGAAACAGACAATATGGAAACCAAAACAATTATTATCAAGGGAGACAGAATAACTTCAGATGCAACAGTCCACCGTGCAGTGATAATTCAGGGAGAAATTCTCCACCACTTAACCGACAGGAAAGAAACCACAGGAACTACCGATGTGACGACAGACGATATAATCATAACGACAGACGTGAATTTTATCAACACTGGAGGGATTCTAACAGGGCTGGGCCCTCTCGGCAAGGCGAATTTGTAGAAGTTAGGTCTCCTAATCCCAGTAACGACGCGCGCCAGCAAAGAAACAGACAATGACTCGTACTGCAGGCAGCCACGTGCGCCCACTGGCTCAGGGAAAAATAACATAGACGCTAACCTTGAGAAAAATTCCAGTATTCTTTACCAACGTATACCACTTGATAATTGCGTTAAAGTTGAAACTCTGCACACTAGGAAGAGCAAAGGGTTACACCACATTTCACAGGTAAAACCATTTATTGGGAGATAATCTGCTTTTTTACTCAGTCTTTGCTATAAAATTTTTCACTACACGTTACACTTTTTCAATCTTAGAAACTGTGAACATGCAACTATGTTTAAAGTTAAATATCCTGTCAAGAACCAAGAGAACTTCTTTAAACAGAAATTATGAATGCATTGTTATTGCGAACAGAGGACACTGTGTAATTGTGTGTGTACATTCTTGCTTGTTAGTTGCACGATTACATAACGACTATAAGGCTCACATACTTAGAACATTTACCAGTACTGCTAATGAGATTTTAATGCAACATTTTGGTTTTCTTGAAAATACATTCTGGATTTAAATTACTTTCTGTGAGATACCAGATGACACAGTGGTAACTTTATGTGACAGCTACACGATTTTATCACGGCACTACCAATGAGTGACAATTTACATTGTTGCTTTTGTGGTGTATCTGTTTTATATCTGCACAGTTTTTATGTATTATTCTGGAAAGTTAAACATGTTTTAGTAGTAACTTTTGTGGTATAGCTACAATGAGACAGCCTTTTCCATAGCACAACAATACGTTACAGTACAGTACTTTCTTCATCATGGCAATAAGCATAATAACTACGATATCTGTACGCAAAGCATTTCACTTTTGTTTATTACGAGATGCGTACATTGACTTCAGCAGATCTTTGCCTACAGAGGACGATAACTACGACTCTTCCACAGAATTATCTTACAGCAAGACGCACATTTAGCGCTAAAGGACACATATTTGAGTGATTAATTTTGTGCTTAAAACATTTATTTTTTTAAAGATTTTTGAACTACAGAGAAAGTTTTCTGTGATACATTTCATTCCATTTCTGTAATCTGTAACATCTGAGGGTATAATTACATTAATCCTCAGGGGGGTACACGCTTACTTTGTGTATCATGTGTTTGGCAAGTACAAGAAGCCCTAGCTAATATGGTATTTGCTTACACAACTTTACACATCGGCACCATATTTCTCTAACACATAAATTACACAGCTATCTGATCATTTAACAGAGAAACAAACATTTCCTTAATATGTCGATAACACATGTTTACGCAATTACACAGTTAGATAACTTCAAACTTATGAAATTGTATTTTGTCTGTACTGTGTGAACTCTTCATATTTTTTTGGAACCACTGTGATACTATAAGAGCTTTGAATGATGTATTTGGTAAGGGAGCATGATTTTAAAGTACGTTTGAGGTAGATGACACTCTTGAAATGAGCAGAGAATTTTTTTTAGGTTTTGAAACTATTGGAGGAAGCTACGACGATTTTGAGAGTTGACTGAGGTGTTATGATGTTATTATTACGATGACTATGTGTATTATCCTGTTGCAGTATGTTTCTGATCAATAAGCTGATGCTATATGAGTTATTTGAGTATGCTACGTATCTGTTATGATGAAATATTGAAGAAGTGTTGACAAATAAGGTAAGGTTTAATGAGTAGTGGTTAGGGACTCTGGTTTGTGAAAAAGGTTGTTGGAAACCAAGAATCGTACTTTAAGAGTTATGAAATGTATGTAAATGCGTGAATGTATCACAATGTCGACGAAAATTTTTTGGACAATGTTATATCAATACGATTTTGTTTCTACAGATTTGTAACGCAAATTCTTGACCTGTGAAATACTTTTATAAGAGACTGTCACTGTAGCAGAAACTGCTGTCGTAAATATTTCCGTAAGAAAGTTAAGTGACCACCTGCACGTAATGCGTCATTTGCACACAGCTGTGTCAGATGCCTGGAGAAAAAGCCATTAGTGTGTGCCTTTTCAGAGGCACAGGTAAAAAAAAAGGGAGGCCATTATCCTCGCTATTGACATTCCTTTGTAGAAAGCATCGCAAATACGACACACCCAAACTTGAGAACATATGATTACACTGTGGAGCTATTAATTTATGATATTTACTGAAACGCCTAATTAATGATGAGAAACATTTTACATTTATTGTCTTTCTAGTTGAGAGATTCTTTTGTCTTTGGAGATGACATTTGCCCAGTGAATGACGTTTCATGCATTGCTCTATGTAGGCTATATATATTTGCTCATTTGTTTAATATCTAGTTTCTAGCTGCCCTGCAGCATTGGTTAAAACTAAATTTTATAGATGTACTAAGATAAATATTTTATACCTACAGACCCAGTAAAGACTAACTTTATGATGTACTTCAAAAAAAAAAACGAAGGAGCACAAAAAGACATTTCCCTTCACAGGAATTGCATATAGAATTTTCTTTTCAAGTACTTGGTAATTTCTTTTGTAGAATAAATTGTGATCCATCACTCTAGTATTAAGATGTGATATAGGTATCAGAGATGGCCATCTTTAGTGTAATATTTTTTTGCTTGAGCTTTGTCAAGTTTAGATATAAGTTATTACATTTGCTGCTGCTGTGTGCCAGGCATAGTGCTACTAAATTTCACTTTGTATTACTCTGTTAAGCTAGTTTTACGACTGATTTATTTTTCTTGTTGCTGCACATCGGCTCATATTAGTTGTAATGTTGCATTGCTTAGTAATTTAGATTTATTGCAGCTTGCTTTGACAATTTCAGTTTTTTTATTGCTGTTTGTATTAATTGTTTTGTACTGCTACATTGCCTCGTCCCTTAGTTTAGCATCTGAGCTCAGTAGATTTAAGTTAGCTTAAGATGGGGTAGGCTACATAAGTGAAAGAGTTGTGATGAATTGGAAGAAATGCATTGAGAAGCTATAAGAAAATGACTTGGCCGAAAAAGTATTTTGAAAGAGGATATGAACAAAAAAGTAAGGTTTAGGGACAAGAGGTTTAGGTAGGATTTTCTTGGAAATAAATAATGAGGTAAGAAATATGTGAAATAAATACAGAAGGCTTGCCTGGATAGGATTTTTAGGTGGAAGCAAAGGTTGAAATAAGACGAAAGATCTATGGAATGAAGTTTTGGGTTGGACTGCAGTACCAAATGTTACACTGAAAACAAACCCTGTCCTTTCCTTTTGTGTTATCCCACTTTGTGTTTGTGTACCCTTGTGTATTTATGTTCTTCCTGTCTTTATATGTTTATCTGATAAGACTTATGTTGTAGAACTTTTCTAATACTCAGCTACATGAACTATGATAAGGAATACTGTTATCCTCAAATATAATTTGCATAAATAATATGTCATTTACTTTGTAAAGATGTTAGACATTATTAATTCTGTTCTGTTTTAATGCTCATGTGTGAAGTTGATGTTTCAATAATTATTCTATTCTTTTATGTATTTACTTATGTCATAATTCCTGTAACACTGATGTATATGTCGACTTCTATTTTTTTGTAAAGCCTGTATTACTACAAATATTATCTGTATTGTTATGTTTTTAATGATGTATTTTGTACCTTTGTTATTGTATTCTTATGTTATAAAATTATAATTGACACCAGTTCATCAAATTAAGTAACTTGTAAGTTACATTTCACTGCACACGTTTCTGTTGGTCATAGTATATAGACAATATGTGAGAAGTAGGGGCTGTTAGTGTTTGCACGTGTGTTAATAATTCAGCAAGGGACTGGATAACAGCATTGCTGGTTCTAAGGACAATTCCAAAAAGTTTGTGAGTGCACAAGTAGTGGTTATGGACTTGCTATATTGTCCGCAAGACTCTTCAATGGTGATTGTGCACCTGCACAGTCGCAACAGATGGTTGCTGGCTGTCTCTACAAGGACTACAGTGGGTCTGCACCTTTGATGATCCACCAATACCATTATTTCTACAAGGACTGCAGTGGGTCTGCACCTTTGATGGCCCACCAATACCATTATTTCTACAAGGACTATAGTCGGTCTGCATCTTTGATGGCCCACCAATTCCGTAATCTCTACAGGACTACAGTGGGTCTGCTCTGTGATGACCTACCTACCAATACTCTTCAAAATTTCGACTGACTCTGCTGTGGGTCTGCTTTGTTGTGGACCAATACCTGTCTGCCTGTCAAGAGTCAACACTGTCTTTGCGTTGGAAGGACAACACTACTTCTTCAAGATTGCATGGAAATCCACTACTTCTGTGTGCATTTTCTTTTACTGCTCAGACTTTGAGAAAAACACTGCAATTTTACTATGATGAATGATCAGGACTGTCTTTATGGACTGTGAGAAAATTTTTGCTTTTGACCAACATTGTATCAATAAATGTGTGCATTTGATATCTTTCTTACTGTAATTATGAAAATTTTTTTCAAATCTGTATTGGCCAGTGCCCAAAACAATTTGTAAAATTTTTTGTGGGGAGCATGGGGGCTATGTAAGTAGGCTGTTTAGGTTTTCTTATTGGCAACGTTACGTAGCGCTCTGTATGAAAATCACTGGCTGTGCTGTGTGCAGTCTGTGGCTAGTTTGCATTGTTGTCTGCCATTGTAGTGTTGGGCAGCGGCAGCTGGATGTGAACTGCGCGTAGCGTTGCGCAGTTGGAGGTGAGCCGCCAGCAGTGGTGGATGTGGGGAGAGAAATGGCGGAGTTTTGAAATTTGTAAGACTGGATGTCATGAATTGCTGTGTATATTATTATTTTTCAACACTATTAAGGTAAATTCATTGTTTGTTGTCTATTAAAATCTTTCATTTCCTAACTATGCCTATCAGTAGTTAGTGCCTTCCGTAGTTTGAATATTTTATTTAGCTGGCGGTAGTGGCACTCGCTGTATTGCAGTAGTTCGAGTAACGAAGATTTTTGTGAGGTAAGTTATTTGTGAAAGGTATAGGTTAACGTTAGGCAGGGCCATTCTTTTGTAGGGATTATTGAAAGTCAGATTGCGTTATGCTAAATATATTGTGTGTCAGTTTAAGGACAGTCATGTACAATTGTTCAAAGGGGACGTTTCAACCTCAGATGTTAAGTCCCATAGTGCTCAGAACCATTTGAATTATCTCTCTGGAGTGTGAAACACATTGAAGTGCTTCTTTAGGACAATATTTGAGTCGGAATTCTGTTCCTGGCTAGTGAGCAACCAGAAACTGAACTGAGGTAATTTCAGCCATAGGAATTTCCTGACGCCACATTGTATCCACTATGTAGGCAGAGAATTGCAGGTGCGCCACTTAAGTTATCTGTACAGCGGCAAGCTCCACAAGGAGCAGATCATCGGTGCAGTGCAGCTGCCGTCTGTAGGTGATATACACACTCCGGTTTAGCGGATAGGGAAATATCAACAGGACATGTGTTGGGTTCCATTTGCCTGTCCGCTGAGCGTTTCGTGAAAGCGCTAGTGAGGATGAAGGCCTGCTGTACCCCACTGTTGGTCAGTATCTGTCAACTTTGTGTCCTTCTAATAACGGAAGGGTGTGAGGTCTAATGAAAATAAAACATCTGCCAATCTCGAAATAACATGGAGGGTAGACTCCGACAATGTGTGCTTCTTATTTATACAATCTGTTTCACTCTGCACTTTGTGACTCATTCTAGTAGCATAATGATGGGAAACCTTGGTTTGCTGTGTTAAACTGGAGGTAAAACCGCAACACAATACTTCATTTTATAAAAATTCCTAGGTATACAGGTTGTCAATTGCAGAATCATATTAATCATTTGCAATCGTGAGAATTCCACTGTGGAGATAACATAAGGCATCCACACACACACACACACACACACACGTCACATGTTACACGCACCACAGTGGACTGAACATGGTACGGCATCATCTGTAAACAGCCTCATGGAGGTTCAGGCGTTATCCACAACAAAATTTGCGTGTAATGTAAACAGGAACGCTGCTATAACACTGTCTTGTGGCACTCCCGAAGCTTTCTTTATATCTGTCGATTGCGTCCCGTTAAGAACAACATATTCATTTCTATCATCTAGAAAACGGTGAATACCCTCGAAAGTCTGGTCTGGCACGATACTGGGTAAGGTCGTATTTCATTCACTAAACGGCAGTGGCGAACTGTACGGGCTCGCTTTTCTAACTAAGGGAACAGGGCATAAGCAATTTGGTGCGCTGTTTGAGGTCGCTGTGCCAGAAAACACTGTGAGGCGGCTGCCCGCCCCGGACCTCACCGGCCGCGTGCAGAGCGCGCACACACCGCCCGGCCAGGGGCGGCTCTCCGCCGCCAAATGTCAGCGGTTGCCATTTTGCAGGCCGTCCGCCTGCCAGGCGCCATAAATCAGATTTAATTAAACCGATGCCACCACCGCGTCGCTCCGCCAACAATTTACACCAGCAGAGCGCAATCCGGAACTACTTTCAATTTTAATTGAGAGCGTAGACGGCCCCCTGCCGCGTTTCCGCTTGCACGGGGAGAAGGCAATCGATATACTTCCTCGGTGTTGACACCTTGCCGTTACGAAGCAACTTCATACATCTTTCTTCAGTTCAGAGAAATGTACCAAGTCCTTGCACGTGAACTGATGGATTAGCGGGTGGGGGATTATTGGGGGCGGGGGGGGGGGACAGAAGGTGGGAGGAAGTTGAGGGACGGGGACTTTCTACAAGTAGGTGTGGCTGCTGTTCAAAAAAAGATCAGGTTTGTCACAGAGTGCCCGAATTTTTAACTTTGTCTTAAAACTATAAAGATGACAAGCTTCGATGCTTCCAATTAAAACTACATGGATGACTTAGGGAAAATTAAGAAGTCCGCATAGATAAACTTCTGCAACATCCTAACCAAAAACACACGTAGGTCTATCAACTGACAAATGATTAACCGAATACGTAAAGCAAGGAACAGTGACAGTACATCTGTGCTTCCGAACCAATTTAATACTGTAGCAGATTTTCTGAAATATTTCGAACCATACTGAGATTCTCAGCCCATGGCAGTATCGCTGACAGCCGCAGAATCGATAGTTGTCTCACTGGAGGACCAGGACAATGACAACTGTTGCCGTATCTTCTTGTTTCGAGCGAAGTCTTGTTTGTTTTTAACCCACATAGTCCTGAACTTTCTTTTCGAAATTGTATTATATGTATCTTCATTTTTAATAATATTGTAAGGAAGAAAGGAAAAAACAATTTTGAGTATGTATTGTTTTCAGTATGTACAAAATGGGCTACCTTCCAAAAGGACGTCAGTATAGTAGAGTAATTTTTTGTGAAGTTTAAGATATGGAATAATTAACTTGTATAGGTATCCTTATCTTCAAATAAATGTAAATATATTGGGACTCTGCGGTTAAAACCACTAATAAATGCAATAAGTAAAGAAATTAATCTTAGAAATGTGTTTTATGCAACTGTATAAGACAAAACTGAACAAACAAGAAAAGAGTTCATCACATTTTAGGCACACTGTGGTAGTCTTTTTGTGGAATTTTCGACATTTCAATCCCTTCTTCTTTTTTGTTTTCTCGTCCGTTGGTAAGCAACAACGAAATGTCGCCTTCAAACAAGTGGAGAATTTTGTTTTTCCCTCTTACTATGGCGCCCTCTGATGTTCGTCACTCTTTTGACTCTTTCGGGTACTGCAGTGACAATTCGAAGACGAAATGTCAGATGGTGTGTGGTTTCTTCGTTATGTTTGTGAAGATCCCAGGTGTTTTGTTCTGTAATGTCTATTAAATGTGCAGTTATGGAGAAATTCCACTTTTTACTCTTACAGAACATCTGCACAGGGAGACATTTTGATCAGCTCGATCTATACTCCCCGTATATAAGCATTGTATGAAGGTAATAAATTCGGCTGAGGCACGCTAATCCTTTTCTTTTCTTCCCTCAAAAATCTTGCTACAGAAGGCAATAAGTGAAATCTGTCAAAGTTTGTGGCTACAGTAATATTATTAATGTCATTTCAACAGAAAACGGAAATCCCTGATGCTGAGTCAGAACAAACTTCTCATGATCCTCGATCATAAAGTACAATTCTTAACTCTGTTTCCTCTTATTGGTCCAGTTGCTTCCATGCCCCTCTTCTATTGGGTATGTGGTAGTTCAACACTGGTAACCAGGTTATCAAATAAAATTCGATATAGAATGTATGGAAGTAATTGGTCTACATACTTCATTACCACACCATAGCCCATATCTTTGGTTTCGTAGTCTTTATTCCGTGTAGCGCTGGTGCCTCCACAACAGAATTTAAATCACCGAAGGATGAGTTTCCCTTTTATGAATTGTTTGCACTCGCGACTTCCAAAGTGCGGTACCATCGACTCAGTGACAGAACGGTGCCGCACATGAGGTGCCAATTGTTTGAATCTATCATTCAGAATACACAGTAATGGACAGATTTTCCCAAAACGGTGTGGTTTCTCTAAATTAGCGAATCGTAAATATGCATACTGGAAAAGGTAAAATCAGATCAATCCCTCGACATGGCACTTTATCCGATGGCCAGTACACTTTTCTGCGTGGCGCTGTTACATAACCACTCAGCAGAAGTATCGCAGTAAACACCAACATCTCATCTTTTCAACAATCACCTAGCCTATTTCTTTTCGCTGTATACTGATTTGTGTAAGTTACCATCGTTCGAAACACTTCATTATCAAAAAACTATTGGAAATATTCAAACGGTGTTTTTCTTTTCTTAATGTCAACTGCGCACATTATAGGCTGTTCAGGTATTGGGCTACCTATTGCTCCACTTTTTGAATTAAATATCTTCAGGTTTTGAAATTTTCTCTTTGAGAGCCTTGTTTGTTTGTTGTTTTTGTTTTGTTGTTGTACTGCTGCAGGATCCTGGAACCACATCAGAGGTTAAGAACTGTTTTTTCATTCACAACATTGCGATAGGTAGAAATGTATAAATCACAAAGCGCAGTAGCATTGAGTTGATTACTGGAAATTTACCTAGATTTGGATTTTCTTCGGCACCCGAATCTTCGTATCTTACATCATCACTTAAATTTAGAGGAGGGTGAAATATTACAGCCACATCACTATTTGGCATATCACGTTTTCTGTGAATATACAGTGACAACATATTACCATCACGCCCTTCTGGAAGGACGGTTCAAAACATCATTGATTAACAATAGACGAAAGCTTTCAGTTGTAATATAACACTGTAAATAATGTAATTTATTTCTTTAACATGCTGTATTAAGAGTATGAGAATTATTGGCACAATATGGAAGAAAATATACATACCTGTCGATAACAAGTTCAGTCAGTTCGTCCATGGTAAAACTGGCAACAGTTTCTCAATAAATGTAAACGATAGCGTCACAATGACTGTTGTGGAGCGTTCCTGACTCAACGTGTTTCATTAAAAGAAGCGAAACAGTCCGTTCCAACAATGCATTAATCACGGAAAAAATAATTTCAACAGTGAGTGACGTCATCCTTCCAGAAAAACGTCAGGATAATCTGGGTTGCCTTCTTTTTAACATCATTTAGCTGGAAAATGGGTTAGGTATCTGGGGTCCGGCGGAATAATTAGGCTTCCTTTCAAGCTTTTTGCGCTGTAAGAGCAACAAAAATCAAGAAAGATTATTTGCATCGATCTAACATTTCAAAATACGCAATAACGTCTTATGAAAATGTATTGTTAGACTGAATTAAAAAGCACAACAAATTAAACTAGAAATGTATTGGTGTGTGTTGCGGGCACGTCAGCATACACATAAGCAGGTATATAACTACGACGAAATACACTGAAGCGCCAAAGAAATTGGTGTACGCATTCGTATTCAAATACAGAGATATATAAACATTCAGAATACTGGGCTGCGGTCGGCAACGGCTCTATTAGACAACAAGTGTCTGGCACAGTTGTTAGATCGGTTACTGCTGCTACAATGGCAGGTTTTCAAGATTTTAGTGAGTTTGAACGTGGTATTGCAGTTGGCGCACGAGCGATGGGACCAGCATCTCCGAGGTAGCGATGGAGTGGGGATTTTCCAGTAAGACCATTTCGCGAGAGTACCGTGAATATCAGGAGTCTGGTAAAACATCAGATCTCCGACATCGCTGCAGCCGGAAAAGGATCCTGCAAGAACGGGACCAACGACGACTGGAGAGAATCATTCAACAGAAGTGCAACCCTTCCCCAAATTGCTGCATATTTCAATGCTGGGCCATCAACAAGTGTCAACGTGCGAACCATTCAACGAAATATCATCGATATGGGCTTTCGGAGCCGAAGGACCACTCCTCGATGGCTGCACGACATTGGACTGTTGATGACTGGAAACATGTTGCCTGGTCGGACGCGTGTCGTTTCATGTTGTACCCGAGAGGATGGACGTGCACGGGTATGGAGGCAACCTCATGAATCCATGGACCCTGCATGTCAGCAGGGGACTGTTCAAGCTGGTGGAAGCTCTGTAATGGTGTGGGGAGGTGTGAAGTCGGAGTGATATGAAACCCTTGATACGTCTAGATATGCATCTGACAGGTGACACGCACGTAAGCAGCCTGACTGGTCACCTGCATTCATTCATGTTCATTGTGCATTCAGAATGAGGAGGGAATTCCAGCAGGACAATGCGACACCCCACACGTTCATAATTGCTACAGAGTGGCTCCAGGAATATTCTTCTGAGTTTAAACACTTTCGCTGGCCACCAAACTCCCCAGACGTGAAGATTATTGAGCATATCTGTGATGCCTTGCAACGTGCTGTTCAGAAGAGACCTCCAACCCGTCGTACTCTTATAGATTCAGGGACAGCCCTACACAATATTAGGCAGGAGTACCAGTCTTTGGCTCTTCAGTGTACAAACACCTGAGAGCCTTACTTTAACCCTGTTTTAGAGTACCTGACAACAGAATCGCAATTTCTCAATAACGAAACAAGTGGTCCTAAGCAAAGCTGACTTTGATTTAAGCAGAATGTATCAGAAGTCATATGCTTCACAGTTGTAATAAACAGTGTGCCAGCGACCGAATGTTCAGTGTCGTAGTTCGTAATATTACAGATATTTCAAAGTTCGTCCTGTAAGTATCTAGCAGGATCATTTATTTATATTTTTGTTGTGAGAAAAAGAAAGTTATGCGAAAGAAACTGGCAAGATGATTATTTAAATACATTTTTGTGACAAAATATCAAGGTTTTCAAAGTGGGCTGATATTTTACATGATTGTCATATAAATAAAATCTCTGATTTTTCTGTCTACATACGAAGTAAAAGTGCATCCAGGATAAATTCTTGAATGAGAATCACAAGGCACCCCCTAAATTTGTATTTTTTGTGATTTCCGATAGCTTTACATTTTTGACTGTTCAGATATTTCCTGTACGGCTATTAAAGCCATCAAAATGAAGCATTCTACACACGTTTAAGATGCGATGCTAAATCTTGTGGAACAATTATTTCCTCAAGTGGTTTTAAACTGCATTACATACCTGATTTGAATAACTCTGAGTAAATTATTTCCCAAGACCTTGACTGCATAGTAAAAAAAAAAAGGCCATCAAAATGACATCAGCGTTTCTTACATTTTGGCTTTTCTCTGTATAAATCTGATCAAAGCTTTCTTTACAGAGTTGGAGTTATCCAACAGTTTGTACCTTAGTGCATTTTCGTATACGTCCATCTCCTTCTTAAATACCTTACGCAGTACAGTTATTGTAAAAATAAAACCACACACCAATACACGACGTTTTATTTCAGGCTATTTCTGGCCATTTTTGTAGACACACTAAGCTTATTTTGTTCATGTAAAGTGAAAGTGGAAGGGAGGGGAAGGAAAGGAGAGGGAGGGAACTAATCAGCTGCATCCTGACTACATGGGGAACTAGCGACGATGAGTGAAAATGTGTGCCACACGTGGCCTCGAACCCAGAATCTCCTGCTTATTAGGCTGCTGCGTTAACCACTGTGACACCCAAACTCTGTGTTTATAGTGAATGCGCGGACCGTCTGAGGGAGCTCCCCGGCTGACTCACACCCCCACCTAGCGCCACGTACCCACAGTGTCCACCCACGTCCTCCACGCTCACTGATTTGAGGTTCGTGCTGGAGGTCGAACGTAAATGAGCACCTACACTGAAGGTCACGGATTAATTGCGCATCGAGGCGAATCAGTTATATGAATGCGCGGTATCTGTTCTTTCGGACATAATGGAAAGAATAAACACCATGCGGAATTCGCAGCTGTATACATACTATGTAAACTGAAGGTGGAGGGGGGAGAGAAGGGGAAGGAAAGGGAAAAAGCTAATGATATCAGCTCCATCACGACTTTATGCGGAATCAGCGGCGGCGAGTGAAAGTATGTGCGGGACTGGAAATCGAATTTGGGATCTCCTGCATAATGGGCAGTTGCGTTAACCACTGCACCACCCGCACAGTTTTTATCGGTAATATTCGATATTCGAAATACATGACACCACGCATTCACATTATATTGTTTTGGAGAGTTGTCAACACTGATAATCACACAGAGTGGGGCATGTCCTTTCTTTGTGAGCGGCGCGGGTTATGCCACACGCGTGAGTTACAGAAAACCAGCAGTTTCGTTTCTGAACACTGGTAGAATTTTCACAACATCAGTCGAATATTCTTTTTGTATCAGTGCTTGGTCGGTAAGAGCTTCTATAAATTATTATGAATAGCTTTACCATCAGTATTCGTGTGTCGTGTCGTCAAAACAACGATCAGCCACTCCGGGAGAACTACAGAATCAAGAAATATGAACATAATTCGGAGAACTTTCCGTTTGGGAGGGAGACTATAAGCCTTGTACAAGTGGAAGTCATGAGTGAAGATACTTTCTTTCGTGCATCGTGTCGTGAGATCAACGGTCAACAGTGTCGCAAAATGGTTACAAGTCCACTCGTAAAGAGATCACCTGAATCGTTAGTATGAGCCAAGGTCAATTACAAGGAAATGTGTCAGTTACGAAAAGTAGAACTGAATATTCAAACAGTGACATTCAAATGAGCGAGGTGCTAGAAAATAAACGTTCTGACTGAATAGCACAGCAGCTGGTAGCCAGGTATTGCCAACAGACCTCAGCGATTGAAATGCTAGTTACAGTTTGTGGCCATTGCAATTGTAAGTAGGCTGTTCAGGTTTTTATATTGGTAACGCCACGTAGCGCTCTGTACGAAAATCACTGGCTGTGCTGTGTGCAGTCTGTGGCTGGGTGGCATTGTTGTCTGCCATTGTAGTGTCGGGCAGTTGGCTGTTAACAGCGCGTAGCGTTGCGCAGTTGGAGGTGAGCCGCCAGCAGTGGTGGATGTGAGGAGAGAGATGGCAGCGTTTTGAAATTTGTAATACTGGATATCATGAACTGCTATATACATTAGGACTTTTGAACACTATTGAGGTAAATACATTGTTTGTTCTCTATTAAAATCTTTCATTTGCTAACTATGCCTATCAGTAGTTAGTGCCTTCCGTAGTTTGAATCTTTTATTTAGCTGGCAGTAGTGGCGCTCGCTGTATTGCAGTAGTTCGAGTAACGAAGATTTTTGGTGAGGTAAGTGATTTGTGAAACGTATAGGTTAATGTTAGTCAGGGCCACTCTTTTGTAGGGATTTTTTAAAGTCAGATTACGTTGCGCTAAAAATATTGTGTGTCAGTTTAAGCACAGTCATGTATAAATTGTTCTAAGGGGATGTTTCATATGTCGACCCTTAGCCGAGGATACCTCACTGGAATCTTCTGATTTTTTTTCTGGTAGTTTGTGCAATTAGTGCAGCTTTTGTTTATTGCTAGCGCGTAATTGTAGAGAGAATTTCCTTTGTAGTTGTAGTTTTTCATTCTTGTACAGTAAAACAGTTGTGGCATGCATGTAGATTTGCAGCAAGTATTTCGCAGCTGCGCTTGCAATTAACTAGATATTATTTTCAGTGCTATGTTAATGTGTTCTCTTATTTTTGCTCTTCAAATTGTGTTTTTCTGTGTTGTCGTGTGAAATATTGCGACAATAATGGCGTGTGAAAAATGTAATACTAGGCTCCAAAGTAAACTGGGAAATGACAGTGAAGACGAAAGCAGTGTGTTAGCGCCACCGTGTAATGAATTAACTAATGTTCAACATAGTAATTTGGTAATTGTGCATAGAGAAAGGGAGCGGGCGGCAAACAATGGTGTAGGCAGTGAAACAGTTAGTGAACAGGGAAGCATTATCGATCGATAGCTCGGCAACACCTCGCCTCAGGAATCAGAAATGACAGGACACAATGTTGCAAATACTGTAGATTCAGGTTTTGCGTCCTCACCGTTTTCTCAAATAAGTCAAGACACATTTTCTGCTTGTCAAAATGTGAATGTTGCCGGTGCAAATGCACTGCCGAAAAGCGTCGAGAAACAGATTCCAGACACTAACGCATTGTTATTACAGCTCATGCAACAAATGGAACAAAATCAGAGACAAACACAGCTAAAGCTTCAAAAGTTAGATACAATGGAACAAAATCTTCAAAAGTTAGACACAATGGAAAAAAATCTTCAAAAGTTAGACGCAATGGAACAAAATCTTCAAAAGTTAGACACCACACTTGAACAAACACGTGAAGATGTAACTACTGAGTTACTTAAAATCGAATCGAAATGTCAAAAAGTCTGTAATGACGTAAAAACACAAATTTGTGAGCATTTCCAACATATTTTTTCGTGTCATGAAAATGCATTACAGAATCACGAAGCAGCCATAAAAGAACTGCAAACTATTGTTCACGAAAATCACGACACCTTGCAAGCTAAAATTGACTCAGTTGCAACTACCGACACGGTTACGCACCTTGCAAAAACTCAAGAAAACTTAAAGGACACAGTAGATACGATTTCAACACAAATGGACACTCTGAAACTTGGTTCAGAAAAACACACTGAGGAAATAAGTACACTATCGGAGAAAGTAGCCAAACTTTCGGATCAGTTTACTAACTTATCTGCAAAGGTAGATGATGATCTGAATGAAACAGGACCTGTAGCCATCACTGACACAGAAGAGTATGAACAAATTAAGAAATTCAAACAAAATCAGAATCAAATTAATACGCAATACAAAAGAGAAATCCGGGAAGTACAAGATCAGTTGGCACAAGTAATACAAAAATTACATATTTCAGAGGACACTCGCGCTCCAACACGAGAAGAGGAACTTAGAAACTCGGAAAAGCCACAAAATAATAGCACAGGGCATTTCGGAAACTATGAAAGAAATTGGCAGGGTGCACCGAATTTTGAGATGGAACCGCCGACACGACGTAACAATGACCGATATGCTACTCGCCGACACGATGATTTTGACCATAAGCTGTTCATTACTACACGTAAATTCAAAATGTTTAAGAATTCTGCCAACGAAATTCATCCACAAACGTGGCTCCATCAATTCTCTCATTGTTTTCCTTCCAACTGGTCACTGGAGTACAGGTTATAATTTATGTGTGGCTACTTGGAGAATGAACCAGCTGTAAGAGTGCGATCGGTCATTCACGATTGTCACAGTGAAGGAGATTTTTATCATGCCTTCCTCTCAGCATATTGGTCTCAAGCTACACAACACTGAGTAAAACATAGCATCATAATGATGAACCATTTCGAACAATCTGAATTTTACAGTCTTGTGAAATATTTTGAAGAGATGTTGCACAAGAATCAGTACCTGTCAAACCCATACAGCCCCTCAGAACTCACATGCATTTGCTTAATCAAACTGCCTGAACATTTACGACATATTATTTTAGCAGGACGTTGCAAAGACGACATTGAAGCTTTTCAGGGACTGTTAGAAGAACTGGAAATGACACTGACAATCGCGGAACGCGAAAACAGGAGCATAACAATTACAGATCACATCCGTCACAGTTCCGCTATGACAGAAATAATACACGACAAGGCTATTCTTACAATGCAAATCGTGAACAAAACAGACACCACCCATATGACAACCACTGGCAGAGTAATACTTACAGAGAAAGATCGCACTTCCGTAATTATGAATACGACAGAGATAACCACAGAAACAGACAATATGGAAACCAAAACAATTATTATGAAGGGAGACAGAATAACTTCAGACACAACAGTTCAGCACGCAGTTACGATTCAGGGAGAATTTCTCCACCACGTGACCGACAAGAAAGAAACTATGGAATCTACCGACATGACGACAGACGATATGATCGTAACGACAGAACTGAATTGCATCAGAACTGGCGGGATTCAAACAGAGCAGAGCACTCTCAACAAGGTGAATTTGTAGAAGTGAGGTCTCCTAATCCCAATAACGACGCGCGCCAACAAAGGAACAGACAATGACTCGCACTGCAGGCATCCGCATGCGCCGGCTGGCTCAGAGAAAAATAAGAAAGACGCTAACCTTGAGAAAATTTTTAGCTTTCCTCACCGACGTATACCGCATGTTAATTCCATTCAAGTTGAACCTGTGTGTACTAGGAAGAGTAAAGGATTGCACCACACTTCACATGTAAAACCGTTTATTGAAAGATGATCTGCTTTATAACTTAGTCTTTGACATAAAATTTTTCACTTCACGTTACTAGCATGCTTTGTCAGACTTAGAAACTGTTAACATGCAACAACGTTTTGAAGTTAACTATCCAGTGTAGAACCCAGGAAACATATTTAAACAGAAATTACGAATGCATTGTTATTGTGAACAGACGTCACAGTGTTATTGCGTGTGTACATTCTTGCTTGTTAGTTGCACGACTACGTAATGACTATAAGGCTCACATACTTAGAACATTTACTGGTACTGCTAATGAGATTTTAATGCAACATTTTGGTTTACTTGAAAATACATTCTGGATTTAAAGTACTTTCTGTGAAATACCAGATGACACAGTGGTTAGTTTATGTGACAGCTACACGATTTTATCACGACGCTACTAATGAGTGACAATTTACAATGTTGCTTTTGCGGTGTATCTGTTGTATGTCTGCACAGTTTTCTGAATTCTTCTGTAAAGTAAAACATGTTTTAGTAGTAACTTTTGTGGTATAGCTACAATGAGACAGCCTTTTCCGTAGAACAACAATACGTTACACACAGTACTTTCCTCATCACGGCAATAAGCGTAATAACCGATATCTATACGCAAAGCATTTCACTTTTGTGTATCATGAGGTAAGTACATTGACTTCTGCAGAACTTAGCTTTCGGAGGACGATACCTACGACACTTCCACAGAGATTATCTTACAACAAGACGCACAGTTTAGCGCTACAGTACACGTATTTGAGTGATTAATTTTGTACTTAAAATATTTATTTTTAAAGATATTTGAAATACAATGACAGAAAGTTTTCCGTGATACATTTCATTCCATTGCTGTAATCTGTAACACCTGAGGGTATAATTACATGAATCCTCAGGGGGTACACGCCTGCTTTGTGTACCATGTGTTTGGCAAGCACAAGGTGCCCTAGCTAATATCGTATTTGCTTATACAACTTTACACATCGGTACCATATTTCTCTAACACATAAATTACACAGCTATCTGATCATTTAACTGAGAGATAAACATTTTTTTTACTACATCAGTGATATATGTTTACGCAATTACACAGTTGGGTAATTTCACACTTATGAAATTGTATTTTGTATGTACTTTGTGAACTCTTAATATTTTTTCAGAACCATTGTGATACTATGAGAGCTTTGAATGATGTATTTGTTAAAGGAGCATGATTTTTAAAGTAGGTTTGAGGTAGATGACACTCTTGAAATGAGCAGAGAATTTTTTTTAGGTTTTGAAATTATTGCAGAAAGCTACGACGATTTCTACAAGGACTACAGTGGGCCTGCCCACAATTTCTACAAGGTCTGCAGTGGGTCTGCACCTCTGGTGGCCCACCAATACCACAATCTCTACCAGAACTACAGTGGGTCTGCACCTCTGGTGCCCCACCAATACCGTAATCTCTACCAGGACTACAGTTGGTCTGCTCTGTGATGACCTACCTACCGATATTCTTCAAAACGTCGAATGACTCTGCTGTGGGTTTACTCTGTTGTGGCCCATTACCTGTCTGCATCTCGAGAGTCAGCACTGTCTTTCTGTTGGAAGGACAACACTACTTGTTCAAGACTGCATGGAAATCCACTACTTCCGTGTGCATTTTCTTTTACTGCTCAGACTTAAAAAAAAAAAAAAAAAAAAAAAAAAAAACACTGAAATTTTACTGTGATGAATGATCAGGACTATCTTTATGGACTGTGAATTTTAGCTTTTGACCAACATTGCATCAATAAGTGTGTGCATTAGATATCTTTGTTATTATAATTATGAAAAATTTTATCAAATCATTATTGGCCACTGCCCAAAACAATTTGTAAAATTTTTGTGGGGAGCATGGGGGCTATGTAAGTAGGCTGTTCAGGTTTTTATACTGGTAACGCCACGTAGCGCTCTGTACGAAAATCACTGGCTGTGCTGTGTGCAGTCTGTGGCTAGTTTGCATTGTTGTCTGCCATTGTAGTGTTGGGCAGTTGGCTGTTATCAGCGCGTAGCGTTGCGCAGTTGGAGGTGAGCCGCCAGCAGTGGTGGATGTGAGGAGAGAGATGGCGGAGTTTTGAAATTTGTAATACTGGATATCATGAACTGCTATATACATTAGGACTTTTGAACACTATTGAGGTAAATACATTGTTTGTTCTCTATTAAAATCTTTCATTTGCTAACTATGCCTATCAGTAGTTAGTGCCTTCCGTAGTTTGAATCTTTTATTTAGCTGGCAGTAGTGGCGCTCGCTGTATTGCAGTAGTTCGAGTAACGAAGATTTTTGGTGAGGTAAGTGATTTGTGAAACGTATAGGTTAATGTTAGTCAGGGCCACTCTTTTGTAGGGATTTTTGAAAGTCAGATTACGTTGCGCTAAAAATATTGTGTGTCAGTTTAAGCACAGTCATGTATAAATTGTTCTAAGGGGATGTTTCACAATGTTAAAACGGTTTGTGGACGGTACAGCCCACAAATATGTATTACCTGGTGGAATGCACGTGGATCTCTACCAGATGCTTGTCGTCCTCGTTATCCGTATGGTTCCACGACAGGCAGCTTACCAAACGATTACAAGACCTGATTTACAGTTTGTGTTTGCAGCAAGGAGAAAAAAAGTGAAGAAAGGGAAACGGATACCTGTGATGCTGACACAAAGTCGTTAAATATTCCGACCCAGTGTGTGTATGTGCAGTTTTGTTTGTATCTGTGTTTTATATAAATCAAAAGAAAGCTATTGTTCGAGTGATGTAGTGATCCAGGTCCCGACAGTGCATCTCATCGCGAGTATCGTCACGCCCGCCAGTATAAACGGGGGCGGGGAGTGTTGTGTTCTCAGCAGAATAGCGTTAACAGCAGAATGGCTAGGTCGAGAGACCTCAGTGGCTTCGAATGTGGGCTACTCATTGGATGTCACCTGACTATAAATTCCGTCCGGGACGTTTCAACCCTTCTAAAGCTGACTGTGTCCACTGTTGGTGATGTGACTGTGAAGTGGAGGCGCTGAGAAACAGCCGCAGCTAAACCAAGACCATATAGTGACGGACAGTGACCGTCGAACATCGCGAAGGGTGGCTGTAAGAAATCTCATGAAATCAGTGCATGGAATCACTCAAGTTCCAAAGTGCTCCCAATAGTCCATCTAACCTACAGCTGTGCGTAGGAAGATAAAAATAATGGTGTTCAGTGGTCGTGCAGCTCCTCCTAAGCCACACATTTCTGAAATCAATGTTAAGCTATGCTTGAGGCGGTGTAAATAACAACGCTACTGGACAGTGGATGACTGGAAGCGAGGGATTTGGAGTGATGAATCATTCTATAGCCTGTGGCAAGCCAATGGAAGAGTTTGGGTTTGACGAATCTCTGTAGGACGCTGCCAGCCATCGTGTATAGTGACGATAGTCAAGTACAGATGGGATGATGATGGTGTTCGATATGGGTGTGTCTTTCGTAGTTGGTGTGTTGTCACTTTATTGCGCTCAAGGAAACACTAAATGCGGAAGGATGTGAACACATTACGTCAGCATCATCCGCTGTGTACACTTGAGGAGCGGTTGGAAGACAATGATTCTATCAGCACGATAATGCCCCCTGTCATAAGGCACCATTTGTAAGGTAGTGGTTTGTGGACAATAACTTTCTAGCAGTGGACTGGCCCCCCCAAAGTCCCGGCCTGAATCAAACGGAACACCTTTGGGATGAGTTGGAACGTCGACTTCGCCCCAGGCCACAGTGTCCAACATCCAGTCATAGCTATTGCAAATAGGCAATTTCGATTTCCCTTGAAGACAATCAGGTTATACCACTAATCTATGTTAGCATCCTTCGTAGGATAAGGTGCGAGCGTCTGGGCTCATAGACTGCAGTTAGTGAAGCCAGCTTCAGTGGTGAGAAGAGCTCAACGAGGCGTGCTACTAAGGTTAGTGGGAGCCTGCTGCACTACCCCGAATGATGCTTTGTTAGTAATTCTAGGAGTATGCCCACTGGACTTGGAAATTAGGAAAATGGGTGCCTTTTACTGATTGAAGAAAGGCAATCGAATGGAAGTAATAAGGGTGCTTGGAATCGACGCTAATTCGAAAAAGGCAGTAAAAGATTGCATCTTAGAGATGTGGCAAAATGAATGGAAAACTTCAAGTACAGGCAGGAAAACATACAAATTTCTCCATAACATCAGAGAGAGATTAAAAATGAGATCTGTTAACCCATCAAATGGATTGCTACATCACCTGACTGGCCATGTCCCTTACGCCACATATCTATACAAAATCAGAAGACAGGTAACGATAGCTGGGCCTGCGAAAGTGTGGGCACACGCTCTATTACGATGCAGTGGGTAATGGACGTCAGCCGGCCGGTGGGGCCGTGCGGTTCTAAGCGCGTCAGTTTGGAACCGCGTGACCGCTACGGTCGCAGGTTCGAATCCTGCCTCGGGCATGGATGTGTGTGATGTCCTTAGGTTAGTTAGGTTTAAGTAGTTCTAAGTTCTAGGGGACTGATGACCTCAGTAGTTCAGTCCCATAGTGCTCAGAGCCATTTGAACCATTTTTTAATGGACGTCAGGTATTAAGAACATTGGATCCCAAAGCTGCACTAAGGAGCTTATCGACCGGCGCATCTTGGACGATACTGCAGCTGCAGTATTCAGGAAGACCAAGGAACATTTCACGAGGTATTCAATCGAAAGTCATCAGGCTGCCATCAAGGCTAGACAACGTACTCTGGATATGGAGAGAAGATAATCGAGTTCAGCAACCACCGAGTGTAATACTGATCAAAGAACCTACACTGAAGCGCCAAAGAAACTGCTATAGGCATGCGTATATTCAATACAGATATATTTAAAAGGGCAGAATACGGCGCTGCGGTCGGCATCGCCTGTATAAGACAAGTGTCTGGAGCAGTTGTTAGATCGGTTACTGCTGCAACAATGGCAGGATATAAGTTTTAATTGAGTTTGAAAGCGGTGTTATAGTCGGTGCACAAGCGATGGGACACAGTGTCTCCGAGGTAGTGATGAAGTGAGAATTTTCCTTTGCGACCATTTAACGAGTGTACCGTGAATATCAGGAATCCGGAAAAATATCAAATCTCGGACAAGTACGTAACCATCCTCTCTGATCACCTGCATTCATTCATGTGCATTGTGCATTCCGATGGACTCGGGCAATTTCAGCAGGGCAATGCAATACCCCACACGTCCATAACTACTACATAGTTTCTCCGGGAAGACTATTCTGAGTTTAAACACTTCCGCTGGCCACCAAACTCCACAGACGTGAACATTACTGAGTATGTCTGGGATGTCTTGCAAACGTGCTGTTCAGAAGAGATCTCCACCCCTTCGTACTCTTACGGATTTATTGACAGCCCTGCAGGATTCATGGTGTCAGTTCCCTCCAGCACTACTTGAGACGTTAGTCGAGTCCGTGCCATTTCGTCTTACAGCACTTCTGCGTGCTCGCTGGGGCCATACACGGCATTAGGCAGGTGTACCAGTTTCTTTGGCTCTTCAGTGTAGATTGCGTTGATGCAAGTGATCCTGGAATTGTGGACTTTCAGATGTAACAGTGATGGGTGGAATTACTTGCAGTAATGGTAACGCTTCTGACGTGTTGCCCTACGCCCAAGGAATCCAGCAGACTATGGCTGTTGACCGGAGTAGTAGGAGGACGGATCCAGTACCGGAACAACCGTCTACAAATTAAATGCACCAAAATAAATGAACAATCTGAGAACAAAGGTGTAGTGTTTGTAGGAGATTATTAACTGGGTAATTGGTAAAGGGTTTAATGCAGTTTTGTAGTAGTAGTATTAGAAATAAATAATTAATGCATAATTTATTATTATGCAAGGAAACGTTATTTGTGTAAATAAATCACAACCTCATCTGGTTTCAAATACAGAGGAAGAATGGACTGCCATGCCTCGACAGATATTCAGTCGCCTCACTGAAAGTGTCAACCAGCAGAGTTCAGGCCGCCGTATGATATGTAAAGGTGCAGGGTGGACATACCCCATCTTAACGTCCATTAATAGAAGTCCGGATAAATTTTATAAGATAGTTTATATTACCCTACTGCACGCAATCTGCAGGGACTGAATTGTTATCTACAGCTTGTACAGAAACTAGACTGCAGTTATAAGAGACGAAGAAGGTAAAAGAGAGTAAGTGATCGAGAATCTAGATTATTTGATTATGAAATGAGACCCCAGAAGTAGCAGATGAATTATACTATTTAATCAGTAAAATAACGGACGACGGCAGAAGTAATTCAGTATGTGAATCAAGAAACTTTTTCCCCCAAATACTAAATGCTAGTTGGTGTTTACAGGAACGCAGCCAGTTGTCATTTACTACCACGCTCGATAGGATGGTGAGCCGTCGAAGACTTACATTTACTACTCACGTAGTGTAATTCGTTAGCGGCTGAAGTGTTTTGCGTATGCACCGAGATAGTATCAGCAAGATCTGGGTTGCTTATATCAAGTGTCCCGAGTCTATTGGTGATACCATCACTTAGTTAGATTTGGTGTGATTTCACTTTTTCCACGTCGTTCGTAGACTCATGGCACTCATCGGTGACAAATTTCATTCAGACATCCGGTCTGAAACATGCTGTATCCTGAGCCTGTTTTGTGTTTAACGAAGGATATATTTTTCACATCCTGACAGGATAGCCATGAGAAGCTCTCTTTTTTTTCCTTGTTGCCGAAATTTTTATGGGGAGTTTTGAAAAGATATTTCAGGATGTAACACTTATATCGATCAAAAGTAGGTTTATATTATGTGACTGTGTATCTGCAACTACGGGGTTTGTCTTCCGTATTAGTTGAAGACATTGATTTTACGACAGGAAACTTCGAGTTTTTTAATGTATATATGAAAAAAGCTAAATGACTTGTTAAAATAATAAATTTTTACAATATGTGTATGTTTATAAGAAATACAATGTTTATTGAAAGCTGCTTCACACTTAGGGCACTATATATATAAAAGGCGTAGGGAGGTCACTCCGCAACAGAAGAGGCATCGCGCTATGTAAAAAGGGGTTTTGGCGGTCGAACTGAGCGGCTCCTTGGTGTGAACGGTACGCAGTATGTGGCTACCCGTAGCACGGTACACTTTGACGGTGTTCAGAGAGGCAAGTGGAAGCTGCTTTGTAAAGGATTTTTGCCTCGGATGTGGATGTGACTATTATTCGATATTCTCGGAAAGAAAGGAATGGTTCTAATATGTTGAAAATCATACGCCAAGAAGAAATTTTATAGAGCATTCGAACATCAAGAGCAATGATTACAGGTATCCGCCATGTCGCTGCCACCAAAACTTCGCCACTGCTTTCCTAACTTCATACATGCAGCTATGTATATGGGGATGGACCAGTTAGTTTGTGTGTGTGGTTTTAATAATAATCCGAATGTTATAAATCTGTGTCCAGAACGATGTCCAACTTTATTTCTGCACTTCATGCAGTATATTGGTTTAAGTAATGATCTTGAGTCTAGTTGTTATTAGTATGAGCTTCAGGCAAATTTGTTTTCCATAATTACTGGTGTGTGCGTTATTATAACTGCTGCTACACGCAGCTCAGAGTGGCATGTGTCAGTTTGTATCATGTACGCTTCTCAAAGGGAAATAGCAACGAAAGTAACTTTAATAACCAATATTCAATTTTCTTAAACATATATTTCCAAATTAATGCGCTTAATTGCGCCGGCGACCGTTCATTTTTTCATTCACATATTATTTTTACCACTTATATTAACTCCCAAGGTTAAAGTCCGTTTAGTTTTTCTGTTAATTTCACCATGCTCAAAATTATAGTCCGATACCTTTGTCCATTAGATACATGGGTGGCCAAAAATTGAAATCCTCTCAGAGGGTAACGTTAGGTTTTTTCATGGTACACTTGTGCAAAATATGAGGCAAGTTAGTGTTATACGTGGCTTTTCCCATGACAGGACTAAAGGTTAGGTTGATAGGGAAGAGTGACGTGTAACAACAGGTTAGTGTTATACATAGCGACCGTGACAGGACACTCATCTGTTTTACTCTCTAAAATACAGTTCATAACGTAAATATTGGGTGTAAAACAATTGTAAGACGAGTATTGAATGTCCAGCAGCGCGAACTTTCAATAAATCAGGCAAAATAATTAACAGAAAACTTTACAGTTCTTTAAAAGATAAAATATAAAGTATTAACAAAATTAAAATGGATACAAAGACGACAGTAGGTCAGAAGGAGCGAGACGAAAAAGTACCTAGTGTACTAGGTGGCAGTAGTTCACTAGACGAGAACACTGATGACGCCATGGGATGGCAACAGGCTTTCGTTGAGTACCATGCTCACGGCAACATTCAAATTCAGATGATGAGCTCGTCGCAAAGAAAACAAGATCCGGAGGAAGACACGAATGGAGACAGTAGTTATGTTAATGAATGATGGATGTATTCAATTCAGCGAAAGTCGAAAGTGGAACGAGCGAAACACAAGAAGTAGAATTTGAATATAAGGACACCTTAGAACAAGAGGACGAAAAACAACTGAGCATGAACGATTTGTTAAAAATATTGTCTGCACAATTTGCAGCACAAGATAGTAATATTAACAAACAAATTAAAACACAAGATGTTAAAATCAGTAAACAGATCGAAAAAATAGACTCAAAAGTAGGTTTGTGAGTAATGCAAACAAAGACTTAAAAACTGAGATAGATGCGATCAATAACAATGTCGCCACTATGCAGGGACAGATTAATGACATCAACGATTGGTTCGACACCGAAATAATGGACGTTCAAGACACTGAAGAGCAACAAAAGTTGATGAAAAAGTTTTCGGTCTCAAAACCGAATTAGTAAACAGGTGTAAAACCGAAATTTCTCAATTGAGACAAATGATGAATGATTCCGAAAAGGAACTGAGTAGCAAGTGGCAATATGCGAAAAGAAGGGTGAGCAGAATGCTTCCCAGATTCAAAGTAAAGTGAACGACCTTGAAAGGAAAATGAGAGAAACACCGAATAATGTCACAGACAGAATAATTTGTAGTAAATTGCTAGAGGGTGAAGAACGATTAGATCCAGCAAAGAAGCATAATGGATGGCACCCATTAGATTTTTTTAAAAAAACTAAAAGGACTTTTCCTGATTACGTAACGGACCAGAAAAAGTACCATGTGGTTATTATTGCATCAGCTGGCGATGGCAGAAAGATGGGGCCTAAATTTGGATACAGAACAAATGTCATTTGGTGAATTTAAACAGAAATTTATAAAGGAATACTGTTTGGAGCATTAACAGGACTGACTATGGCGGGGATTTATCATGGCTAAGTTATATGACAACAGAGACGTAAACTCAATGATAGAGTTTTCAAATGTGGTATCGGAGACTGACATACTTAAGAAACAGACGAACGGAATCCGAAATAGTGTGGAATCTATTGAAAAAGCTACCGGAGGATTCAAAACGTTACATGCAAAGTAATCACAAAAGCTTCTCATCTCTTTTGGAAAGAGTATAAGATGAGAACCACTGAAGAGGGAACCGTGAATATTGTCAAAATAACGAACAGAATGAGAACTAACGTTACCACTTAAATGTCATGCAAAGAGCTAGAGGCAGAGGCAGCAGTAACATGTCATTTAGCAGTAGAGGATGTGCACCGCTAGTCTATCAAAACCGAAATGACACGGAAAACTAGGGCCCACGTGTTTTATAGGCCAGATTCGCATGGACAAATATTACCAGCCCAAATTAAGGAAATCATACCAGCTAAATCAAAGTGAATTTAAGACATAAGCAAACGGTAGAGCTGCATCACAAGGCGGTGCGCCCAGAACAACAGGTGTGGGCATGAATGAGTCACATACGAGAGATTATGTTGCACGCGACAGCATGTGAACTAAGCTACAGCGTGCATTGAACTAGGTGGAGCCATCAGCTGTCCGTCTTGCGCTTGCAGTAGCAGCAGTAGCAAGAGATAACGTCTTAAGGGAATTCAGTGGACCTGTTTCGGTGGGAAATATCACCGAAATCAAAAAGGTATCGGACACGTTATTAAGTAAAAGCGAAAAGGCAGATCATTTGTTTGAAAAGAAGTCTTCAGGGATCGCAGAATGGCGTGACGATTTGTTTCCCACTACAAGTGGCCAGAGAATTAATAAAAGGGGGAAGCTAAAGGACAAACGTTGAAAAGAGGGCGTTATCCGAAAATGAAAAGGAGATGAAAGTAGCTAGTGCTGCGCAAGGTGCGCGAGCAGCGATTTCAGATTAAGTGGTGCTAAGGGAGAGAAAGGTGCCGCCCAAAGAATGCGAGCTGCCGATGTTACAGAAAGTGGCGCTAGAAACAGAAAAGTGGTCAGTATAAATAGGAATCTGGAGGAGGATGAAGTACTCTATAGTGCGGATGAGGTGATCCTGGCTGACGAAAGAGCCATACAATTAAATATTGTTGATGGCCATGAGAATGTAGATTCAGATGAATATATGCGAAGCACTGAAATTCAAGATCATTATACTAAATATGAAGTTAAAATTGACGTCACCAAAAGTGATATTGAAGAAACTCCTGTGTCTGAAGATGAAATAGAAATTTTCGGAAAAAATGGAAATTTTGAAAATACGAAAACTGATGAAAGGTCAAAAGAGGAGTTTGCTCGTTGTCTGAGAGTAACTTTGACGTTAGAATCAGACAGTGAACATGAAATAAATGATAGTTCCGATGAATAATATGTAGAAATAGAGGAAAGGGAACAAATTATATCGAAACATGTATCTGAAAAGCAAAATGAAGTTTTGTCCAAGAAAAATCTGGCAGTAAATACCGAACCAAGAAAGAAAGAACCACCAGATGATACGATACAGTGGCAAGAGTTGACAAGACTTGTGGAAGACGCAGAAATTGAGAAACCAATGAAGCCACCAGACACAGGTGATTGGCAGTAAATAACATATCTGGGAGTGCTATATGCGTGACCTAGGTAGTGTCAAACTTACTGCCACCACAATCATAAGGCATGGGGCAGGTTTATTGCAGACTTTGAAATTGTAATGAATACTCTCCACCATGAAATTACAGGATTTACACCCAAGGAAATTCTATTATTATAATATTCTATTCTATTATTCTATTCTATTATTATTATATTCTATTATTATATTTTTACCACCAAAATATTTTTTAAGTTCTCCATTTTTTCACAACAGGAAGTTGTCCCATGAACCAACGCAAGATACCTTTTCTGCTGACTGACTGATTTTGTAATTTTATTTTTTTTAGCCATAAACAGGATTTTGCAGAGAATAAAATAACTACAAATTATACATGCATGTAATCTTGTAGAGCCAGTGTAAAAAATATTTATTATAATTCACTTTTCATGATACATGATCAATATTGGTAAACATTTTTGGAATACAGTGATCGATATATTATTATATTTTGATTAAAGTTCAGTCTTGATCACACCATTTATGTTTCAATGACATAGGTAACCGGTTTCGGTTATTTTTACACAACCATCATCAGACCCATGGCTCCCTTAGGATGGTATGCGGAGCTCTCCCCAGCTGCTACGAAGTCAACTTCGTGTTTCTGTTGCAGCTGGGGAGAGCTCTGCATACCATCCTAAGGGAGCCATGGGTCTGATGATGGTTGTGTAAAAATAACCGAAACCGGTTACCTATGTCATTGAAACATAAATGGTGTGATCAAGACTGAACTTTAGTCAAAATATAACATGATCAATACTTACAAAACTTTACATTCCATGAAACTTGGAAAAACATGGTGTGGCACAGAGTGGTACACCACAAGCAGTGCAATCAACTTTTGTTCTCTTCTCTTTAGAGTTTGTGCTGCAGAATCTGCATCGCTTCCTAGTGCCACTGTCTTTCAGTACATGTTTGCCTACGTTCACGAGTCGGACTTCATCTGGCACACTAGAGACTCCTCTCTCTGCTGGGAAGAAAGTGGGCATTGAATCCCTCTTTTTCCTGGGTGAATACCCATTAATCAATTGTCTTGTTAATCTTTACAAATAATGTCTGCTGGGACACATGTGTCCCACTAATTTTATATCGATTATAAGATAGTACAGTCGCTGAGAAGTACATTCCACACTGTATTTGTACTAAAAAATGATTATTAAGTTAGTAATAAGATGAATTACTTACTTCAGCCATCGCTGGAAAGTGAGAAATGATGAAAACTGAAGAATGACACAAATAAGTGGCGTTGCAGCGGCCATATATACACGCCAGTCAACAGAAGTAGTCACCGCTTCTCTATTGCCTTTGCAGTGTAGTCCCGATTTTTTCCTTAGGTTCAGTACAGTCGTCCCTAGATGGCAGCACCGTGCAGAGCTGGGTAACATATATCCCGACACTCGAACTGGCGCTCAAAGTTAGTGGGACATATATGACCCATCAACCACGAAAGGGTTAATCATAAGAGCAAAAGTATAGTTCAAGAGACCTTACAATTTCCACCTTATGTAAAGCTAGAGCTGAGGGGAAAAAAAAGACTTGGTAAAAAAAAGAATGAAAGAAAAAGTGGAAGCCAGATCTAAAAGGCACAATAAGGGCCTTAATGTGGCCAAATTCAACATTGGTGATTTTGTATTAGTAAAAAATCACGAAAAGCTAGTGAAAGAAACCAGGAAATTTCTAAGTTCAAATATATTTATAACTGTTCATTTGAAGTGCAAAGAACTCCACACAATAACGCCTCTTATCTTGTTTATTCTAAGTCAACGAAGCCATTAGGTGTTTATAATATTGTAGATTTAAAACCTTACATCTACAGCAACGAGTAATTAGAGGTAAAATGTAAAAGTGTATACGGAATTAATCAAATAGTATTTTACTCTGTGTGTTTTATTGTTATGAAGTGTCATTACAGTGACTCCAACAAGGGCCTTCTTGAAAGCTACCTGGTAATCCCCATCTTTGTTACATATTTCTGTGTAAATATGGAGAACTGTATCCTAGCACACAACTTTGAAATTAATTTCTGAAATCATGAGAATTGTATTCTCATGCTGTCGGATGGTTGTAATATAATCAGATATATAATTTTCTAAATGCAACAGTAATTCATGTTTTTTTTTCTTTTTAATACTTGATGAAACAGTTTTTACATAAACAGTTGTGTGAAGTGTTTATTGTGTAACATATTTGCAAAAAAATTTTTTTTTCACGCAGCACTGTTTTGAACTGTTATGTATGTTTCATTGATGAATCTCTGTTGGGAAACCTCAATGAAACATGAGGCATCTGTAATACTTACACCAATCAACTGTGTATCTGCAACTATGAAGTGTGTATTTTGTATTAGTTAAAGTCAATAATTTTGCGACAGGAAATTTAGAGTTTTGTAATGTATATATGAAAAAAGCTAAATGATTTGCTAAAATAATAAATTTTTATAATATGTGTATGTTTATAGGAAAGACAATGTTTATTGGAAGCTGGTTCAGGCTTAGGGCACTTGTATTTGTAATATATATAAAAGGCGTGGGGAAGTCCCTCCGCAACAGAAACACGGCGCGATGTAAAAGGTGGTTTTGGCCGTCGAACTGGGCGGCTCCATGGTGTGAAAGGTACGCAGTATGTGGCTAGATATAGCACGGTACATTTTGACGCTGTTAATTGAGGTAATTGGAAGTTGCTTTGGAAAGAATTTTTGCCTTGGATGTGGATCTGACTAGTATTTGATATTCTTGGCAAAAAAGAAATGCTTCTAATATGTTGAAAATCCGATGCCAAGAATAAATTTTATAGAGCATTCGAACATCAAGAGTCGTGAGTACAGTTATCTACCATGTCGCTTTCCACCAAAACTTCGCCACTGCTTTACTAACTTAATACATGCAGCTATGTCTATGGCCATGTTATAACTCTGTGTCTGGAACTATATCTTCTATACCGATCACGAACCTATGCAGGGTCCTCTCCTAAGTGCTACTAAAACTGAGCATCCTGTTTGTGAAGAATTCTTGCATTCAAGTGTTTTACAGGTTTTTTTTTTCAAATGTAAAAGGAGTCGCAAAAGTTGAAGTTAAAACCACGAAAGTGAAGTTAGATAGGATTTTGATAAAGTACTCTTAGTTTGCTGCAAAGTATAGTTTGGAGGAATATAGTGCCAGATTGTGTAAATGTTACTGTCGAAAATACCTGCTTTACAGGTGGAAAAAAAGACGAGTATGTTAAGCTCATTTTAAAAATAGTATTGTTTTTTATTTCTGTCATGAATGGTTCCTTTTTCGAAGTTAATTGAGCTCACTATTGATTTTTTTGTCTTGCAAAGTAAATTATGAACTACTCCAAGTGAAGTGAAGGATTGGCTTTGCTTGAATTAGTCCTTTCGATTGATATAATCATAGAGCGTTACTAGTGACACTGTACTAGTTTATGGGTCCCCAGCATAATCTCCACATAATAGAAAGATAATTGGACTATTATTGCTGCTAAGGAAAACTGATATATGTACAGGAGTATAAACAGAGTATTTATGATATTATTTATCGTTATTTGTGTTTTTTGTGTTAGTTAAGATAGAAGTCCCTCATGCCCAAATTTAGTTCTGCACTTCATGCAGTAACATTTCAGTATTGGTTGAAGTAATGATCTTGAGTGTAGTTGTTATTAACATGAGCTTTGCGCAAATTTGCTTTCCATAATTACTGGTGTGTGCGTTATTGATAACTACTGCTACACACAGCCCAGAGTGGCCTGTGTCAGTTTGTATCCTGTACGCTTCTCAAAGGGAAACAGCAACGAAAGTAACTTTAATAACCAATGTTCAATTTTCTTAAACATATATTTCCAAATTAATGTGCCTAATTGCGCTGGCGACCCTTCATTTTTTTTTCACTCACATATGATTTTTAACACTTTCATTAACTCCCAGGGTTAAAGTCCATTTAGTTTTTCTGTTAATTTCACCATATTCAAAATTATAGTCTGATACCTTTGTCCATTAGACACATGGGTGGTCAAAAATTCAAATCCTCTTGGAGTATAACATTAGCTTGTTTCATGGTACACTTGTGCAACATATGTGGCAAGTTAGTGTTATATGTGGCTTTTCCCATGACAGGACTAAAGGTTAGGTTGTTAGGGAAGAGTGATGTATAACAAGATGCTAGCGTTATAAGGAGTTAACAACCTAAAGCCAATACATTTTCAGCATATTTACGACACTTTCATAGTGTAGCTCCATAGAGAGGACAGATAATGAATTTTTTGCAGAATCCTAGCATCTTTGTAAGAATGTCCAGTTTAACATAGATATAGAAATTTATGATGGTTTTCCATTACTGGACGTCGTGGTTACACCAAAGAATGATGATTGCTGCGTCATTCTGTTTATCGTAAGCCCACTCACATGCTTTTGTATTTACAATCTTCAAGTTTTTCTCACCTGCCGCAATCTATGCGTGTACTTATGACATTTGTACTTAGAGTATACAGTGTTCCCGATTCTGAGAACTCGCCCAAGGAAGTCTTTCATCTAACAGCAATGTTCAGGAAAAATGGTTAGCGTATGTCACACGCAGATTATCGAAGCGCTGTCAATTAACACAAAAAATATATATTTTGTGAAAATGATGCCCCACAGCTCGAGTATTTAGAAAATGTTATACTTGATTGCCAAGAGCTGATAATAAATACTTCTTTACCACAACCAGATTCAGGCTTCAAACCAGCATCAGATATCTTGAGACATTTAAAACAGGTTACATGGCTGTATAAAGGCAATGGCTTCAATTGGCATAAAATCTATCAAAATCCAGCGGTGTCAAGTCGTAAAATATATTACACTGTTAGTAATAAAACGTACCAAAGTCTATTAAACTTGAGGGCGATAAAATTTAACCTCCTATGACATAAATTTGATTTCTTTTATGGATTTTCAGCTCTCGATTTTTTCTGTATTTGCAGTTAAAATTATTAGTAATCCTCTACTTAGATCAGTTACAAGCTAAAGTATGTTCACTTTTTACAGTTTTTCAATAAACAAAACCAACTTATGATGGAACAGAGGTGCCGAAACATGTTTGAGTAACACGAGAAAATAGTGTTTTTCACAAAACAGCGGGATCTATGTCCAATTTATTTGCTTTATTCTCGGCTATCCAGCCAAGTGCAGTCGTTCATGAACATATATCGACAGCTTACATTGCCGCCATCGTCAAGTAATATCTGCAGAATCAGCGTTTTCCCTACATCGTGATGTGATTAATTTTGATAGTCATTCATATATTTCATTACATAATTTTACATGTGTACAGCGCTGGTATATTTTGACATAAAATTTTTTGTAGAATATTACCAAATATGTTGCAGTACAGTTGAAGGTTACAAAGATGGACGACTTCGCATCTTATGCACAGCAGAAGAAGAAGTAGTTAGTAGTAGTAGAATGGGGTTAAGTTGGTTTTAATTACAGAAAAAGTTTTCGCTTGATTGCTTTTAAATTTCACCGGCTACAATTTTTAGGATGGAACCAACAGTGGAACATGATCTCTGAACCATATATTTAAGAGACCTTATATTGATTGTTGTTTATGTTAAATTCTTGTAACTTGCTATATCTACATTATTTAATGGATGTAATCAAGTGCTGTAAGTATAACCTTCTGTCATTAATACACTCCTGGAAATTGAAATAAGAACAGGAAGGGGAAACTTTATTGACACATTCCTGGGGTCAGATACATCACATGATCACACTGACAGAACCACAGGCACATAGGCACAGGCACAATGTCGACACTAGTACAGTGTATATCCACCTTTCGCAGCAATGCAGGCTGCTATTCTCCCATGGAGACGATCATAGAGATGCTGGATGTAGTCCTGTGGAACGGCTTGCCATGCCGTTTCCACCTGGCGCCTCAGTTGGACCAGCGTTCGTGCTGGACGTGCAGACCGCGTGAGACGACGCTTCATCCAGTCCCAAATATGCTCAATGGGGGACAGATCCGGAGATCTTGCTGGCCAGGGTAGTTGACTTACACCTTCTAGAGCACGTTGGGTGGCACGGGATACATGCGGACGTGCATTGTCCTGTTGGAACAGCAAGTTCCCCTGCCGGTCTAGGAATGGTAGAACGATGGGTTCGATGACGGTTTGGATGTACCATGCACTATTCAGTGTCCCCTCGACGATCACCAGTGGTGTACGGCCAGTGTAGGAGATCGCTCCCCACACCATGATGCCGGGTGTTGGCCCTGTGTGCCTCGGTCGTATGCAGTCCTGACTGTGGCGCTCACCTGCACGGCGCCAAACACGTATACGACCATCATTGGCACCAAGGCAGAAGCGACTCTCATCGCTGAAGACGACACGTCTCCATTCGTCCCTCCATTCACGCCTGTCGCGACACCACTGGAGGCGGGCTGCACGATGTTGGGGCGTGAGCGGAAGACGGCCTAACGGTGTGCGGGACCGTAGCCCAGCTTCATGGAGACGGTTGCGAATGGTCCTCGCCGATACCCCAGGAGCAACAGTGTCCCTAATTTGCTGGGAAGTGGTGGTTCGGTCCCCTACGGCACTGCGTAGGATCCTATGGTCTTGGCGTGCATCCGTGCGTCGCTGCGGTCCGGTCCCAGGTCGACGGGCACGTGCACCTTCCGCCGACCACTGGCGACAACATCGATGTACTGTGGAGACCTCACGCCCCACGTGTTGAGCAATTCGGCGGTACGTCCACCCGGCCTCCCGCATGCCCACTATATGCCCTCGCTCAAAGTCCGTCAACTGCACATACGGTTCACGTCCACGCTGTCGCGGCATGCTACCAGTGTTAAAGACTGCGATGGAGCTCCATATGCCACGGCAAACTGGCTGACACTGACGGCGGCGGTGCACAAATGCTGCGCAGCTAGCGCCATTCGACGGCCAACACCGCGGTTCCTGGTATGTCCGCTGTGCCGTGCATGTGATCATTGCTTGTACAGCCCTCTCGCAGTGTCCGGAGCAAGTATGGTGGGTCTGACACATCGGTGTCAATGTGTTCTTTTTTCCATTTCCAGGAGTGTATATATGACACTTAATCTGTTACAAATAATGCAATTTTTATTCCAAATTCAGTTTTTAATAAATTACTTGAAAATTATTACAGGTAACTTAATAGAGTCACATTTTCATCTTTCTAACTCTAATGTTTACCACCTTCAATTTTTCGTAAAAACACCGATTTTGAACAAAAAGTTGCTCTGATCAAGCCGAGACTTGTAACCGTTAGTTGCGACATACATACGCACCTTCCGAACCACTTGTAGCTTTCCAGCTTTATTATTTAGCGCCACTTGTTTTTTTTAATTTAAAACGATGTATTCGGGAAACATATTCATCTGAACACTCTGAGGTTTAAAATTTTTAGCGTTAATATACTGAAGCATATTTTGACAAAGTTTGGAAAAAGTCTGGGCACACTTGCCCTCCTCTGTATCTCACAAATGATACGGCGCTTGATTCGCCACAAACAATACTTAATGTGTTTTGGTATTATAGTAATGACAAAAATAACGTATTTCATAAACACAGACATTTACATCCTTACAGGACTATTTTGACAGGGATGAACCAGCTAGTCGGACGTGGTCTTACAGTAGAAACCATCCGGAATTTGCCTGAAGTAATTTAGGGAAACAACGGAAACCTAAATCACGACGGCCGGGTGAAGACTGGACTCTGCACTCTTCCGATACAAGGTCACAATATTTAAAACAGTGATACTTAATTCGGTTTCTCCTTGAAGTACAATACTGTTTTACAAAGAAGTTGTCTATATTAAGAATCAGCACTGTATTTCCATGGAAAGGACAACACTGCTTCTTCAAGACTGCATGGTGGTCCACTACCTACATGTGCATTTTCTTTTGCTACTCAACCTTTGTGCATAAAACCGGCATACACTTCTCTTCTGCTGAATGAAAACTGTCTTTAGAGACTGTGAGGTTAATTTTTGCTTTAGTGACCAACAGCTTATTACTTAACCTTTGTGTGCATCTGATCTATTTGGTATTGTTAACATAAAAAAATTTAACAACGTAGTCTTGACCACTGCCCAAAACACTTTTTAAAATTTTTGAGTGGAGTAGGGGGGCTATGTAAGTAGCCTGTTTATATGTTTGTATGTTGGCAGCGCTATAGACTGTATTAATATCACTGGCAGCGCTCTACTCACTCGATAAGGGACTCTGTGGTTCATCAAGCCAAGCTAAAGTTTTCCGGGCACAAAATCGTGCAGTAAGAATTATATGTGGTGTGAACTCAAGAACATCCTGCAGAAGCCTGTTTAGGGAACTAGGGATACTAACTACAGCTTCCCAATATATTTATTCCTTAATGAAATTTGTCATTAAAAATATATCACTTTTTCAAACCAACAGCTCAATTCATGGAATCAATACTAGAAATAAGAATAATCTTCACAAGGATTTAAAGTCACTTAGTCTTGTACAAAAAGGTGTGCATTATTCAGGAACACACATTTTCAATAACTTGCCAGCAGGCATAAAAAGCTTAACAACCACTGAAATTCAGTTTAAGAGAAGCCTAAAGGATTTATTGGTGGCCAACTCCTTCTGCTCCGTTGATGAATTTCTTAGTAAAACCAACTGATTTGTATATAAGTACAACATAACTTCTGCACAATTTCAGTGCAGTAATGTGTTCACTGAAAATTTGTGTGTCTGTGTCTGTGTGTGTGTGTGTGTGTGTGTGTGTGTGTGTGTGTAAGTATAATCTAACTTCTGCACCATTTCAGTGCAGTAATGTGTTCATTGTAAATAAGTATTACAGTAGTTGTATTACATGTTTATTACCTTATAAATAAATAAAAATCTTTTTTATTTTAAATTCAGTGCATTAGTATTTGTAAAATGACTCTTAGTGTTCATTAAAAAATGACGATCATTCCACTTGGGACCTGTGGAATGGTACATTAGCTTATTTGTTTTAGTTGTAAATATTTGTCATGTATTCTTGTTTTTCTGACATGTTCCACATCCTGGAGGACCTCCTCACTACGAATCAATTGGAATGAAAGTAAATCTAATCTAATCTAATCTACGGACTTGCAGCTGGCATTGGCGGTTAGCTGTTGGCGAGTAGACGGTTTTGACGTGTGTCCTTCATCGAGACTTATTGTTGGTAGGACATGCATTGTAAAATGATGATTGGTGTATTTGCTAATGTTTGGGTAGTGAAATTATTGACGACCATATAATTTTTGGAACAGGATGTCATACGATTAAGATAAAATCTGCGCTAAATACATTGTTTGCTCTTCAACAAAGTCTTTCTTTTGCTAACCATATTGCTGCTAGTACTTAGAGCCTATGGTAGTTATAATCTATTTATTCAGCTGGCTGTAGTTGCTGCTTGCTGTAATTGCTGTAGTTCGTGTTATGAAGATTTTCTGTGACGTAACTGACTTATAATAAGTGTGGGTTATTGTTAGGATTTCTTCCAGTTCAGGGCCATTATTTTGTGTTAATTATTTGAAGTCAGGTTGTCATTTTAGAGCAATCAGATTGTGTTGCGCTTGTATATTGTGGGAAATAACTGAATAGGTTAAGCTTGAATTGTCTCTGTCAGGGAAAATTATGTAGGTCAATGTAGAAATGATAAAAAATAAGTAACGAGACAGTAAGTTCAGTTGCATTCAGCAGTTTCAGTAAACCCAAAGAAGGTTCTGTAAAAGCAAACAAAGAATTTTTAAAGAGATATAATAATATTAATTCCTTCATTCATTTATCACTCCCCTGTCACTGCAGATACTTCATACATAATACACACATTGAAAAGTTCAGAGATGGGCAACTCGTTTTGTGTTATCATAAAATAGGTGAGAGAGCGCCACACATATGATACACGAACCTTGGTGATAATCATTAAAAGAAAGGCGTTTTCCGTTGCGACAGTATCTTCTCATAAAATTTCCATCACCAACCCTGCGCTAGGAGTATGAAAATATTACGTTGACGCCCACCTAAGCAGCGAAAAATAATCATCATAATAAAATTAGAATAATCAGACCACAAACAAAGATTTACACGTTTGTTTTTCCTGTGTGTTTTTCAACAATGGAAAGGTAGAGAAATGGCATGAAGGTGGTTCGATGAAACCTCCGCCAGTCACATAATTGTAAACTGCAGAGTAATCTTATAGACGCAGCTGTAACTGCTTTGTAATTTAACAATACACACACTGTCAGCTGATGTCAGGACCACGGCGATGAGCTTTGGTTTCCATTCGTGTGTCATAAATTCCAATTGCTAACCTGAATAAGCACCACTCTGTAACGAGTAAGATGTAGAGCTGAGAAAGAGGAAAAGATGTTTCTGTTACATTTCTGCAACGCTTTGAGTGCAGGGTTTTTCAGAAAAGAAAACTAAAAACTCCTCCCGAACAACCCATGAAGGCCCAACGCACCGACCGGCCGCCATGTCATCCTCAACCCACATGCGTCACTGGATGTAGATATGAAGGAGCATGTGGTCAGCACATTGCTCTCCTGGCTGTATGTCAGTTAACAAGACCGCAGCTGCTATTTCTCAATTAAGTAGCTCCTCAGTTTATCTCACAAGGGCTGAGTGCACCCGCTTGCCAACAGCGCTTGGCAGATCAGATGGTCACCCATCAAAGTGCTAGCCTAGCCCGACATCGCTTAACGTCGGTGATCTGACAGAAAATGTTGTTACGACTGCGGCAAGGCCGTTGGCTTCAGAAAAGAAAGAAAGAAGGAAAACAGTGTGAAATTGTAATGTGAAATTATATAGGCTTTACAAGGGTGGCCGAGAAAGTAAGTTCTGATCAGGCACGAAATAGACACCACAGTGAAAACTCGATGAAGCTTTGCAAAGATGTGTTGGGTAGTATCTTTAGTTTGACCGGAGGTCGCATCAAGACGCTCTTTTCACTTGTGAGCCCACTGTGAGCGAGTGAAGGTGTCTAGAACAACGATGTCTTCCGCCAAGTTGGATTGCCCACTGAGAGGCTTCGCCTTAATGAATGCTGCCCACCTAACACAACTGCCACGCATTTCCTTCTTCATGGCAATTCTCAGCCACACTCTGAAGGGGCAGTGAAGATTTTCCTGCAGCCTTTTCAGTGGGACATGTTGGATCACCCACAACACAGCCCTAATTGGCTCGCCCTATCATCTCGGTCCACATGAAACGCTGTATACAAAGACAACACTTGGCCACAGGCTACACGCAATAGACCAGTGTGGAGAATTATCGGAAAGCACAGGCGGCTGCCTTCTATGAAGATGGTGTCGGAAATTTGGTATAACACTCTTACAAATGTCTAAGTCGGAGCGGTGACTTTGTAGAAAAATATCTGGCAAGTGTGGCTAACTCCTGCAAATAAAATGTTTCTGATTTTCACTGTGGTTTCTGTTTAGCGATCGATCGGAACTTATTTTCTGGACAACCATTGTATTATGATTATGTTTATTTGTATGTGTTACATGTTTTACCAAACCACTAGTCTGTATTATCAAAGTAATCCTTGAATGTGTAGAATATAAATGGCTGAGCGTCACTAACATCGTTGGCGGAAAACCTAAGAGACAAATTCAAACAAAAACATTTTATAATAGTTATGGAATATCCCGTCAGTTCTTGATGGAATACAGACATATTAAACACTTAAGTACATGGTACTAATGTTCCACAATAATAATTATTTAATAGTTCGTTATGGAGGAGCTTTCGGCCCTTAGACCTAAGAAGCTGAATGCCGATTCATAACGAACTATTAAAAATATAATATTGTGGAATATCAATACAGCCTATTTAGGTTTTTAATAAGAAATATTTTTATATTATTATATAAACTCTGACTTGCTATAGGCCATTAAATTTCAGGCATGCAGCCGCGAAAATAAAATTTCCTCCACTGATATTTCGGCCGCGTATCGTCCAGCCATCTTCAGAGTGAGTCACAAGGCTGATGGCAAGATGTTTTTTTTTTTTTTCTTTATTGTGATTTCATTCCCCTGGCCAATATGGGCAGGGGAACGCTATCAGTGGCACAATCCGTCACTTTTCAGCCGAGTGACACGACAACTAAAACAAGAATAAAATGATACATACACAAGAAGATAAAAAAGGGGAAAATAAAACAGAGTAAGGGGGGAAAACGACAAGATGCCAAGCGCGGCCTTATATGCCCCGCAATATTTTTAGCGCAACGCAATCTGACTTTCAATAATCCCTACAAAAGAATGGCCCTGCCTAACATTAACCTATACCTTTCACAAATCACTTACCTCACAAAAATCTTCGTTACTCGAACTATTGCAATACAGCGAGCGCCACTACTCCCAGATAAATAAAAGATTCAAACTACGGAAGGCACTAACTGCTGATAGGCATAGTTAGCAAATGAAAGATTTTGATAGAGAACAAACAATGTATTTACCTTAATAGTGTTGAAAAATCATAATATACATAGCAGTTCATGACATCCAGTCTTACAAATTTCAAAACTCCGCCATTTCTCTTCCCACATCCACCATTGCTGGCGGCTCACCTCCAACTGCACAATGCTACGCGCTGTTAACAGCCAACTGCCCAACACTACAATAGCCAACAACAATGCAAACCAGCCACAGACTGCACACAGCACAGCCAGTGATTTTCATACAGAGCGCTATGTGGCGTTACCAATAAAAAGAACCTATACAGTCTACTTACATAGCCCCCATGCTCCCCACAAAAAATTTTACAAATTTTTTTGGGCAGTGGCCAATACAGATTTTAAAAAAGTTTTCATAATTACAATAACAAAGAAATCAAATGCACACACTTATTGATTCAATGTTGGTCAAAGGCTAAAATTTTCTCACAGTCCATAAAGACAGTCCTGATCATTCATCACAGTAAAATTGCAGTGTTTTTTTTTTTCTCAAAGTCTGAGCAGTAAAAGAAAATGCACACGGAAGTAGTGGATTTCCATGCAGTCTTGAAGAAGTAGTGTTGTCCTTCCAACGGAGAGACAGTGCTGACTCTTGACATGCAGACAGGTAATGGGCCACAACAGAGCAAACCCACAGCAGAGTCAGTCGAAGTTTTGCAGAATATTGGTAGGTTGGTCGTCACAGAGCAGACCCACTGTATTCCTGGTAGAGGTTACGGTATTGGTGGGCCACCAGAGGTGCAGACCCACTGTAGTCCTTGTAGAAATAATGGTATTGGTGGGTCACCAAAGGTGCAGACCCACTGCAGTCCTTGTAGAAATAATGGTATTGGTGGGTTATCAAAAGTGCAGACCCGCTGTAGTCCTTGTAGAGACGGCCAGCAACCATCTGTTGCGACTGTGCAGGTGCACAATCACCATCGAAGAGTCTTGTGGACAATATAGCAAGTCAATGAACCACCACCTGTGCACTCACAAAATTTTTTTTGAAATGTCCTTAGAACCAGCAATGCTGTTATCCAGTCCCTTCCTGAATTATTAACACACGTGCAAACACTATCAGTCCTTACTTCTCACATATTGCCCATATACTATGACCAACAGAAACGTGCGCAGCGAAATGTAACTTACAAGTTACTTAATTTGATGAAGTGGTGTCAATTACAATTTTATAACATAAGAATACAATAACAAAGGTACAAAATATATCATTAAAGAACATAACAATACAGATAACATTTGTGGCAATACGGGCTTTACAAAAGAATTGAAGTAACATATACATCAGTGTTACAGAAATTACGACATAAGTAAATACATAAAAGATCAGAATAACTTTTGAAACATCAACTTCACTCATGAGCATTAAAACAATCAGAATAAATAATGTCTAAGGATCTTTACAAAGAAAATAACATACTATTAGAAAAAATTCTACGACATAAATCTTATTAGCTAAACACATAAAGACTGGAAAAAGACAAATACACAAGGATACATAAACACATAGCGGAATAATACGAAAGGAAAGACACGGTTCGTTTTCATGGTGCATTTGGTACTGCAGTCCAACCCAAAACTTCATTCCATAGATCTTCAGTCTTATTTCAACATTTGTTTCCACCAAAAAAATCCTATCCAAGCATGCTTTCTGTATTTATATGTTCACATATTTCTTACCTCATTATTTATTTTCCATTATTCTACCTCATCATTTATTTCCAAGACAATCCTACTTAAACCTGTTGTCCCTAAACCCTACTTTTTTGTTCTTATCGTCTTTCAAAGTACTTTTTGGCCAAACCATTTTCTTATAGCTTCTCAATGCATTTCTTTCCATTCATCACAACTCGTTCTCTTATATAGCCTACCCCATCTTAAGCTAACTTAAATCTACTGAGCCCAGATGCTAAACTAAGGGACAAGGCAATGCAGCAGCACATAACAATTAATACAAACAGCAATGACAAAAAAATGGAAATTGGCGAAGCAAGCAGCATTAGAGAAATTAGCAAAGCAATTGCAATATTACAACTAATATAAGGCAATGTGCAGCAAACAATAAAAATAAATCAGTAGTAAAACTGGCTTAACAAAGTAATACAAAGTCAAATTCAGTAACATTATGCCTGGCAAAGAGCAGCACCAAATGCAATAACTTATATCTAAACATGACAAAGCTCAAGCAGAAAAAATATTACAGTAAAGATGGCCATGTCTAATACCTATGTCACATCTTAGTGTCTATGTAATTAAAGTGGTGCACCACAACAACGTATTGTAATAATAAATATAACCATGTACTTGAAAAGAAAATTATGTATGCAGTTACTGTTACTAGTCCCTTCTTATTGTTCTTTCCTTTCCAAGTGCTCCTTTTTTGAAGAATGTGGATCACAAAATTATTGAAACTTCCTGGCAGATTAAAACTGTGTGCCCGACCGAGACTCGAACTCGGGACCTTTGCCTTTCGCAGCAAAGTGCTCTACCATCTGAGCTACCGAAGCACGACTCAAGCCCGGTCCTCACAGCTTTACTTCTGCCAGTATCTCGTCTCCTACCTTCCAAACTTTACAGAATCTCTCCTGCAAAACTTGCAGAACTAGCCCCCAGTTTTAATCTGCCAGGAAGTTTCATATCAGCGCACACGCCGCTGCAGAGGGAAAATCTCATTCTGGAAACATCCCCAAGGCTGTGGCTAACCAATGTCTCCACAGTATCCTTTCTTTCAGGAGTGCTAGTTCTGCAAGTTTCGCAGGAGAGCTTCTCTAAGTTTGGAAGGTAGGAGACGAGATACTGGCAGAAGTAAAGCTGTGAGGAACGGGCGTGAGTCGTGCTTGGGTAGCTCAGATCGTAGAGCACTTGCCCACGAAAGGCAAAGGTCCCGAGTTCGAGTCTCGGTCGGGCACACAGTTTTAATCTGCCAGGAAGTTTCATATTAGCGCACACTCCGCTGCAGAGTGACAAAATCTTATTCCACAAAATTATTATTTAATAGATCTGTTGACAGAAAGTGTTCACATTAGCAAATGCATTTTATTTTATTTTATAAAACCAATGCTGCAACACAGCTGGAAACTAGATATCAAATGAAGTAAGCAACTATGAAAAGCGAGCATAAAAATATCATTCAATAGTCATGTGACATTTCATAACTTAGTAGAAATTCTCTCAACTCTTGTAGAAAGACGCTTGTCATAATCAGTTGTGCAGATGTAAGTATCTTTCCAAGTAATGAGCATGTCGTATTTGTGATGCTTTCTCTAAAGGAATGTCAATGGCAGGGATAATGGCCTCTTTTTTTCTCCACCTAATGGCTTTCTTTTCTCAGACAACTACTTCTCAGCTGGGCGCCCAAAACGCATTACGTGCAGGTGGTCACTTACCTTTCTTACTGAAATATTTACGACAGCAGTTTCTGCTACAGTGGTAGTCTCATATAAAAAAATTCCACAGGTTGAGAATTTGCGTTACAAATGTGTAGAAACAAAATCCTATTGATATAACAGTGTCCAAAAAATTTTCGTCGGCATTGGTATACATTCACGCATTTACATACATTTCATAAATCTTAAAGTATGATTCTTGGTTTCCAACATCCTTTTTCACAAACCAGAGTCCCTAACCACTACTCGTTATTCCTTACCTTATTACACATATACATATTCGTCGAGACTTCTTCAATATTTCATCATAACAGATACGTAGCATAATCAAATAACTCATATACCATCAGCTTATTAATCATAAACATACCTCAGCAGCATAATACACATTGTCGTCGTAATAATATCATCATAACACCTCAGTCAAATCTCAAAAACGTCGTGGCTTTCTGCAATAATTTCAAAACCTAAAGAAAATTCTCTGCCCATTTCAATAGTATCATCTACCTCAAACGTACTTTAAAAATTATGATCTCATACCAAATGCATCATTCAAAGCTCTCATAGTATCACAATGGTTCCAAAAAAATATGAACAGTTCACTACGTACAGACAAAATACAATTTTATAAGTATGAAGTTATCCAACTGTGTAATTGCGTAAACATGTGTCGCTGATGTAGTCAAAAAAATGTTTGTCTCTCAGTTAAATGACCAGATAGCTGTGTAGTTTATGTGTTAGAGAAATATGGTACCGATGTGTAAAGTTGTATAAGCAAATACCATATTAGCTAGGGCTCCTTGTGCTTGCCACACACATGGTGCACAAAGTAGGCGTGTACCCCCTGAGGATTCATGTAATTATACCCTCAGGTGTTACAGATTACAGCAATGGAATGAAATGTATCACGGAAAACCTTTGTATCATTGTACTTCAAATATCTTTAAAAATAAATGATTTAAGTACAAAATTAATCACTCAAATACGTGTACTGTAGCGCTAAACTGTGCGTCTTGTTGTAAGATAATCTCTGTGGAAGTGTCATAGTTATCGTCCTACGAAAGCTAAGTTCTGCAGAAGCCAATGTACTTACCTCATGATCAACAAAAGTGAAATGCTTTGCGTATAGATATCTTAGTTATTACGTTTATTGCCGTGATGAAGAAAGTACTGTGCTATAACTTATTGTTGTGCTACGGAAGAGGCAGTCTCGTTGTAGCTATACCACAAAAGTTACTACTAAAACATGTTTTACTTTCCATAATAATACAGAAAAACTGTGCAGATATAAAACAGAAACACTGCAAAAGCAACATTGTAAATTGTCACTCATTAGTAGCGTCGTGATAAAATCGTGAAGCTGTCACATAAACTAACCACTGTGTCACCTGGTATCTCATTGAAAGTACTTTAAATCCAGAATGTATTTTCAAGTAAACCAAAATGTTGCATTAAAATCTCATTAGCAGTACCAGTAGAGCTGACTTATCTAGCTGTAATAAGCGAGTGTATCTTCGATGCTCCACACATCTCTAATGAACGGTGCGTGTTGTTTGACGTGAGGAATCTGATACACATCCGCTTTACGATGCTGTAAATCGTCCTTCACAGAGCCGAGTAAAGCTGCAAATCTTCGTGGGGGGGCCGGAAGATCACCTAAGACAGTGTTTCTCAAGAATACGGCCTATCTTCAAACTATTGTATTTATAAATAAATAAGATTGAAATTTTTTACTTTAGACCAAAAAACTACCGTTTTTAAAATATTTTTCTAAATTATTAACCTAGAGAAGTAGGATGAAGGACAACGAATAAGCCGAGTGATGCAAAAGATACAGGGACGGGTCCTTTATGACAGAAGCAGGCAGGAGTTTGCCAGACCCGGAGGGTCACCGCTGTGTGTGGGAGAGATACAGGACGGCAGTAACAGCCAGTAGGGCAGTCTTAAAAGCGGTCCGGTGCAGTAGGCCAATGCATTTTATGCGTTTTTGGAGACCCCATCCAGAATTACGAGCTAATTCAGCTCGTGGCACGTAGACTGCATGGATTACATTGGTACTCTTCTCTAGACTGAAGACTGCCATTTTCTGCGCTACGTCAAGGAAGGAAAAGCCGTCATTTTGTAAAACTAACCCCGTAGCTTCGAAGACATACTGGAGAGACAACTTGTTGATAGTAGCGATGATTCAGAATAACTGTAGTCAAATAAGCTACCATATTTGCAGGAAGTACATCGTTCTCAAAAGCCATTTGAACTAGTGATTAATTATTTATTATGTGTTTTATATACTGACTGCCCCCACTGCAAACCTTCTTCCAGAATATTTAGCGGAGAATGATATCAAAGCATGTAGGGACCTATCTGGCATCATATCGCCGAAATCACTGCTGTAAAGACAATTTAAGTAAGTGAAATTTCCGACTGCGTATGACAGCGACCAGTACAGTTATAAACAATAAACTTAACTGTCTCAACGATCTTTTTATTTATTAACTCTGTCACCCTTGTAGCTTGCTGCTGGGATGTTAATTCTCAGTTTCATTTATTACTATCTCATTACCAGAATTATACGAAATTTTATTTTTCATCCCATTCACATATATATGCGAACTCGCCTTTTCCCACGAAGTCGAGAGTTGCATTTCAGCATATTTGGCCAAAGCACTGCGTTCACTTATCAGGTTAGTGTGACATGGTGGCACGATCGTGGCAAGCTTTACTCCCCAATGAGTCACTTTCATCCGCTATGACCGAATGTGAGGGAGAGCGGAGAGCGCTGTAGACGGCGAAAATGTTGGTGGTTGCCACTCGCCCTGTGGCCAGGGACAGATAATGATAATTGCTGGAGATCATCCGAGATCATCCTGCAGACACTTATTTAAAGAGCTAGAGATCTTCACTGTAGCCTCACAATATATATATTCACATATGAAATTTGTTATTAACATTCCGAACGAATTCAAAAGTAATAGCAGTGTACATGGCTACAACACTAGGAGAAAGGATGAACTTCACTACTCAAGGTTAAATCTAACTTTGGCTCAGAAGGGGGTAAATTATGCTGCCACAAGTCTTTGGTCACTTACCTAATAGCATCAAAAGTCTGACAGATAGTCATATAGCATTTAAAAGAAAAATAAAGTAATTTCTTAATGGCAACTCCTTCTACTCATCAGATGAATTTTTGGATATAATAAGTGGGTAATTTCCCCAACCCCACCAAAAATAAAATTAAAAAAATTAAGTGTCATGTAATATTTTGTGTATTGTTATATCTTGTATAGACAACTTTTATTAACCTGACACGTTCCACATCATTACGAAGTGTCGTATTCATGATCTATGGAACGAGTACTAATCTAATCTAATCTAATCTAGATGCTTTTGTATCCCGTTTACGATCTCGACAGAGCGGGAGCAGAGAGAGCCAGGTCTACAGCAAATGAGTATTTCTGCCGTCAGTAAGTTTTGCCTTGACCATGCAGATGTCGTAATATTGCATCTCACTCAATACCATAACTAAAAAGAAGTGCTATTGCCGAAAAATTATTGCAGCCTTAAGGAACCTGCAGTTTTTGAACTAACACTTAGTGCGGACAGGGTCGCAATTTAAATATCTCAAGTGTTAGCGGACATTACAGATTGAACGGTTTTTGCAGATTAACATAATAAAAAATATGGATCACAATTTACAATCTAAATGTTGTATATTAACTGCTGTCAAGTTAAATAGCATTCCAAGAATACCTCTTCTGATGAAGCAATATTATGTGCACATGAATCGCCTTTGTGACTTACAAAGCGAAAAATAAAAATGGTACAAATAAATATTTAGAATATGATTGACACGGGATTGGTCCATGTTAGCGAACATACAGAAGATGCAAATCGCCCCTTTGACCTCGATGCAGTACTGTGTTTATCAAATTGCGGAACACGCACAGCATCTCTGCCTGAGGGATAGCAACAGTACCGTTTCCAGAGTTGTGCTGTAGCTATTCCAATGTGTGAGAATTGAATGTATCTGACCCTTCAATTTGCCCTACAGCTAAAAACCACTGGAAGAGAAATCAAGTGGTCGAAGTAGACAAAAGACTGCAACTGCCTCCGCTGACTGCCGTTTCCTCACAGAACCTCATCCACTCGCGACAGGGCTGTAAAGGCAGTGAGAGCAGCTGCTCCGTCTTGCTCAAAATATCTGTACAGTCATTCTTCCCCTGTGGGTTGATCTACATCTGGATTAAACAGTTCCTAGACGTTAGCAGTAAAAGTCATCTTCAGATGCTGCGAATACTGCTGTTACGTGTACTCACTGCATGACTCCAACAATCTGCTTTGAGTCCAGACAGCGAGTACACATAAAAACAGAACTGTTTGGTTCAAGTCTAGGCAGCCAGTACACAAAACGCAAAACTGTCTGGTTGAAGTCGAGGCAGCGACTAGACATAACAGCAAAACTCGCAGCACCTGAAAAAGAAGGCAGGGTCGGTCGTCGAAATATTGTGCATAAACGGTAACAATAACTCGGCAGAATATCCGGGAGGACACCATTCATCAGTCGCGCCGAGAAAACCTGAGAGATCAAAACACGGTATCGAGATTTTGTCGGAATTTTTTCCAGGGTTTCCTCCGCTCGAGCAATGTTTTCTGGCGTTTGAACTATATCCGAATTTTGCTACAGACCCGTTTTTTGCTGTTTTATACTAATTTTTGCATCGTAGATTTTGCGGGAACTTTTACCTAAACACTACCAATTTTATCCTTTTAGTTTACTGGCATACGTGCCCATATCAGCACTGAAAATATGATTCTACAGCTTTTTTTGACAATGTACAGTATACATTAGTTTAAGTTGTACCCTAGCACAACGTTACCTAGGCTTAACAACAGATACCGACATAAAGCAGATGTTACATCCACAGTACACTGAAACAAGTAAACAAGGCGAAAATGTAGTTCCAGTTTTAAACTCTTGCGCTAACATATTCGCACATGTTTTCCACGAATTGTGTTTCACATAACACTCGACAATGAACCAGCCAGGGTAGGCGAGAGCGCTAACACGCTGCTTCCTGGACTCGGGCAGGCGCGCCGATTCCAGATCGAATCCGCCCGGCGGATTAACGAGGAGGGCCGATGTGTCGGCCAGCCTGGATGTGTTTTTAGGCGGTTTTCCACATCCGGCTAGGTGAATACTGTGCTGATCCCCATGTTCCGTCTCAGTTACACGGCTCGCAGACATTTGAACACTTTCGCACTATTCCATGGATTACACTCGACGCAGACAGATGGTGTGCACTAATTCCATCCCAGGGGGTGCGGGGTGGCGGCAGGAAGGGCATCCGGCCGCCCCTTAAACATTAACATGCCAAATCCGATTAACGATGACTGACCCTGCGTAACTGTGGGACAAGGCTCAAGCGATAGATAGATACATAACACTCGACAATGAACATGCACTGTTTTATCGTGAGAACGTACCCAGCCAAGTGCATCTACATCATAGTTTCCAGACTTTTCTGTGACAGGCAGTTCTCCTGTTCCTTATGCTCCTCGTTCTGGGCCCAGACGGGCATATCGAACCCGACCGATCACCATGTCATCCTCTGCCGATGCGGTGTGGAGGGCGTTGTCGATTTTCTTGACCTTGGAAGAGCTTCTACTCGGTCAAGTAACTGCTCATTTGCCCTCAAGAGTCAAGAGGAGTGTAACGCCAGAAATGATTATCCTCCTATATCCATCTATTGTACTATAATTTTTTTTCCTTATTTTCTTACTTGAAGATATGACATTTCTGTGTCTTTATATATTGTAATTTTTCTACTATATATATATATATATATATATATATATATATATATATATATATATATATATATATATATATGTGTGTGTGTGTGTGTGTGTGTGTGTGTGTGTGTGTGTGTGTGTGTGTGTGTGTGTGTATATATATATATATATATATATATATATATATATATATATGCATTTATGTAGATGTTTAATTGGTTTCTTTTGTAAATACTATTTGTATTTTTACGCTGGGTCTTGCCTAGGTCGTGTGGAAAACCGAAGTGTTTAGGAGCTTTGGTAGTGTTAGCTCTGCCAATGGAGCGTGGGCAGAGCGGATGTCTGGCTGGAGTAGGGCGGTGGAGCAGGTATGTGGTGTGACACTCCCGCAAGTTGCCGTGCTTTCGGGGTTGGGCAGCAGGTAATTGCGCTCAACTTGCTGTGATAGTTTCTGACACGGTGTCGCGGACGGGAAGTATTAGCTGGCGCACATCAAGAGCCCGTTTCGCCTGGTGACAGTGTTGAGAAGAAGGCGCACCAACATGCAGCTTCTGCAACAGCGACGGCCGACAATGAGTGACTGTCTCCACCTCCCCGATCGACGACTGCAAACCTTCAATCAACCAACAAGGAAGACTAAAAGCACATAAAGTTTTAGAACTGTATGGCAGACCTCAGCTTTTCAAACTTTAAAAATTGTTGCATCACAAAAATACAGCAACTTAGCACGAAGCTTCGTTGCTCATTGTCCCAATTGTATTACCAAGCACGGTCCCTTCCTTTTCTGGAATGAACGCGAGTGTCTTTGAAATTCATACGCCAGCATTAAAGTAATATCATTCCATTTCACTGCTTTAATTTCAAAGTTCAGTTAAATCATTCATAGTTGGCTACAATATTTAGATTACACAAGCAGAAATTAAGAGTGTGAGCTTTGTTACATCTTTTAGCTTACCTGTGACTGCAGCTCAGCTTGGTACGTACTAAATTTTACTATTGTTAATTATTCAGAATCATTTAATTCAAGTTCAAAGTTAAATCTCCTATTTCTAAATTGCGTAGATTCAAGTAGCTTTTGAAATGATTGTTGATGTAGCCCAAGACTAACTTATTTTATTGAATTTCGTAGTGCTTCAGAACAAAGTTCACTATTAATTTCAGTCACTAAATTAACTTTCAATTTTCCGGTTTTATTAATTCTTTTGCTAAATTAAGTCAGAGTGTAGAGAAATTTATTACTTCTGACAAACATTCAGTTTTCACACAGCAAGTGTCAACCTTCAGTTACCACGCTTTTAGTGCTAATTATATGTGCTTTAATCTTTCATTTCAGTTACTGTAGTAGTTGTCCATAGGACTGGCGGCCGTAATTTTCCCCAAACCTCAAATATCTAATTAACGCCAATTAATTGTTAACGTAACGACCACACATTTACTTTCTTTATTAATTTTACCTTTTACTCAAAATTAATTTCCACCAATTTCATTTGCATTTTTTCTTTCATTAAGATGTAACCCTTTCCTCCCTCTTTACCGACAAATTAACTTCGGTGACGATTGCTTTTCCCAAATTTCCATTAGGTGCACGCGGTTTAATTTTTCACTGTCATTAAGGTCGATAAGTGAGGGGGAGGTTACAGGAGGAATGTATCTCGTTCCAGTGCTCCCGCCACGGAGAAATTTCCTGGTAGTACCGGTAATCGAACGAAGCTCTCCCGCATGGCATTCAGGTACGCTGAACACACAGTGGACACCTGCTCTTTCCAAGTATGATGTCCACGTCAGTCTTGTACTTTCCAATTTGATTTTGTTTAACCTGGGTATGGATAGAGCCATTGTACGAAAAATTGTCAAGCTAGTGTCTACAGTTTGCTCATTTATTCATTCGTTCCTGCCTTGTATGAGCTCAGATTATTCACTGTTCTGCGAACTTCTAACACTTTTAGAGGATCATAACAACTGAAACACGACATTACACTCTATAGGCACTCCTCACGTTCACCGGGACCATACCACTACAGTTAAACATCCAAGTCATTGCATAGCCACGCCGCCGACATGGCTTCCTATTGAAAAGCGTGAACCAGAAAGAGATTCACAAGGAAGGTAAGTACCTTGTTTCGTCACATCAAAATTGTACTCACCATTATTCTGCTTTTCACGTACACATTCACAAATAACAGACATTTAAATAAGCGCGCCTGCTACTGGGAGACAATAGTGAGAGGGAGCAAGTAACTGAAAACGCTACGGGAATGGCCTCTTTACTAACTCAAATTTATCGAAAATCTCTTGTGCACTCCTTCGAGGCTAGGAAACACCACAGGTCACTCCTATTTAGAAACTGGGTCACAGTAAGCTTGCACATAATTACGTACTATCTTCGCTGAAGTCTGTCCACTGCGGAAGTCCAGTGCACATTAAAAGCTCGAATGCTATGACATTCCCGGAGGAAAAGAATTCATCTTAAAGAATCAGCATGGTTTCAAGAAAAGCCACTTGTATGAAGAGCAGCTCCTTATATTCACACATGATATCTTGCAAATAATTCCCTCGTCCCGAAATTTGAATAGGTTCAACACTGTATCACATGCTCGACTGATAACCAGGGAACGACTCTACTGAGTATCCTGAAAAATACGTGATTATGATGAAAATTTATTTTACTAATAGAACATAGTAAGTTATATTAAACCCTGAAAGTTGAACAGTAACAAAGGTGACATCCGATGTTTCCTAAAGAAAGGCAAAGAAATTACTGAATTTCTGAAGTGGAAAAATATTTTCGTTGGATAACTATAAGAAAAAGCAGGACGAATTGCACAACAATCTCCTTTGGTATAATGAAAGACAACTCTCCCTAAATATGGGCAAATGCAGGTTAATATCTTTGAGGAAAATAACACGTTAGTAAGCGATTACAGTGTTAGGGTAAACTTCTGTAGACAAACACATCGTTTCAACATTTAAGAGTTACACTACGAAACAATTTGAAATGGGATGTACAGTTAAAATCAGTAGTAAGAAATGCGAAAGCAGAGACTTGTATTTGCGAGAAGGTTTCTGGCAAAGTACTGCGATCTCTAAAAGAAGCCACACGCAACACGCTACTGCTGGCAGTTCTAGAGGACAGCTTCAGCGTTTGTAGTCCTCATCGAGTAAGCACGACAGTGGGCTAAATCACTGGCATGGTGCTAGGACCCCGAGAGGTCGTTATAGCAGAAACCAAGCAGTCACAGTGACAGTTCTGCCTTCCTGTTCCTCACGAAGAGATCGTCAGAATAATACGAGAGATTGTGTCGCACACAGAGGTAGACAGACAATCCACTTTTATTTTCCTTTGCTCCATAGTTGAAATGAATAGGACAGAAATAGTCATACGAAGAATCATCTACCATAAACAATATTAAACTGTTCTTCAGTGTGTTTTAGTCATTTATCTGCTACTATATCTGCATTTAACAGTGGTTTCTTATCTACACTTCTTAGCTGACACATCTTTATAAATTTGATCGTCCCTTTTCGGTGCTTAGCTGGCAGCAGATATTTTTCACCTTTTTGACGGCACAGTGGCAATCATATAATAGATTTTTTTTAAATCTGGAACAGTGGAAACAAAGTAACCGAGTAACTAAAAAAAGTGAAACACAATATAAATTTTTATAAACTTTAGAATCTCTTTCTCATTAAATAACGAGCTTGACGATATTTGTGTGGAGAATGATTACGGATGTGTCAAAAATTTGAATGTGGATGTTGCGACTCATGAAGTGGTAGTAGTGGTGGTGCTTTGTGGTGGTTGTGGCCGTCTACAAATTGTTTGGGCAGACGGCTTTGCTGAAAATCAAGTACTGATGGTTGCGGATAGATGAAATAGGGACAGAAGATGGTATGTTGGTGTTGAGGTTTAGGAGAAAGCTTCGTGTCGCCGTATTGTGTGGACAGGAGGTGTGATAGGCTGCCTTGATGGTTACAATATCTTTGAGTGAGATGAGTGTGGGATGATATGGATGTGAGTGTGTGAATTTTATTAACAGTTGCGGGATAAGATTTTGAACGTCGATATCGCCAAGGACATAGACTTCTACCTGTTTTTCCATTCTTCTCTAAACTGATCATGTCGGTACTTTGCAGTCGTGACTGATAAAATTGATGTTTTGGTAATATTCACATCTGCCAGCACCTGCCCCCTTTCTTCTTCTTCTTTCTCTAATTTTTGCTGACCATATCTCGTATCTTCATGGGGTCAATGAGTTACTCTGGTTTTGACAATGTTAGTGGTATAGGGTGGCCGGATGGACTTCCTGTGGCCACTCCCTCCTACTCTCGTCCCCCCTTCCACCCATCACCGATGCACGCCGTCTGACTATGTCTACATTATATCCCATGTGCAACTGTCAGAACGTGGTCGAACAACTTATGAGATGGGACGTGGGTACCAGCCCGGTATTCACCTATTGGGATGTGGGAAAGCCACTGAAAACCACATCCAGGCTGGCCAACATGCTGGCCCTCGTAACCAGTCTGGCGGGCGGATTCGAACCGGGACCAGAGAGCCTCCCCAAATCACCATAGCTGCATACTAACGAGAGTGGCTATCCAGGCGTTTGGCACCTGCCTTCTTTGGAGTTGGCATTATTATAACCTTAGTTATGAATTTTCGCCACAGAATTCTTTCCTGCTGTTTTCTTTAGTGTTGAAGCTCTGTTGCGTTCTCTTTTTATGACACTTACATACCTTTTATCAGGAATTCCTCGCTCTCTTTGTGTCCCCCCGCTATCGGTGCTAATTTATGTGTTTTTTTGCTGTTTTTCCGCTACTTAAATAGATCTTGCCATGTGCAGTGCAAAAGGGTTGTGCTTAAAAAAATTTCAAATAGTCATTGAAATGTAAAGACTCAATGTCAAATAGCTTGGAAAATGGTTGCACTTCAGCTTTGTATTCATCAGCAGAAATTAAAAGATATGAACATGTCTATATCATTGGACATTGTTATTAATACATAGGTAAAATGTGTAAATAAATATCAGGTATACGAAGTTAATTCTTTATACAAAACTTCCACGAAAACTACTTCCTTAAAAAATTCACATTAATGTTAAAAAATGAAAACGGGTAAAGAGTCATGTGATTCTTTCATGAAAATATGCATTTACGAGATATTGAAACAACAATATCTTAATAAACAAACAATGCGAGTTATGAAATTTACAAACCAAAACTGAAAAATGTTCCCTAAACGCGACAACTCACGATTGCAATTTTAACACACGCAGATATCTGGTTGGAAATTACCTTATTTACTGAATTCCCACTATTTCAACAGCATTTCGAAATTCGGCTTTCACACAAGTGAATATCTGCTTCCTACCACACATGGTACCCGAGTCTCTCTCACCCGGACAGTTTACTTCACAACAATGTAAACTGTGGAATCCAGAGAGTCTCCTTTATACACGTACTCAGGAGAAGTGTTTATCGTGGCAGATATCACAAACAAACCGACAACTTCTCAAATTTTGCCCACATTTTCACATGCCATACATTTTGACACTTGTTTACTTTTATCTGATCATTTGTTTACCATCATATTTTCTGTAACAGTATGTGTAGAGATCTCCAGTCCTGATACAGATGGTATTCGACTGTTGCTCTGGCCAGCACATTCTTCAGGACTAACACACACCGACAGCATGTATCTGGTCGCGAGTTGTTGAGAGACTGGTATATCACCACTTGCCAGCCACTACGATTGGTTTACTCTAGCAAAAAGCTGAAGCGCATGGAGTGGCGTAACCGTATTTGTCAGACCAAGCTCACTTCGAATCGATGGCTAGTTGCGTTAGAAGGGCTGTTGGTGCCAAAGATGGCAGCTAAATATTGCTCCATGCGTAACCCCTAATTTATATAAAGTAAATGAAGTATTCTTCACAGTATACTGTGTATGTGCAATAAATAGCCCGCCTGGGTGGCCCAGCGGTTCTAGGCCCTACAGTCTGGAACTGCCCGACCGCTACGGTTCCAGGTTCGAAAACCTGCCTCGGGCATGGAAGAGTGTGATGTCCTTAGGTTAGTTAGGTTTAAGTAGTTCTAAGTTCTATGGGACTTATGACCTCAGAAGTTAAGTCCCGTAGTGCTCAGAGCCATTTGAACCATTTTTTACAATAAGTAAGCATTTAGGTATGTCCATCCTTGTCGTTCATGGTCCGTGGGACTTTGACTGTTCACTTATGTAATAAAATGAAACACCTGCTTTTGTGTTGTCTCGTTGTCACTGTATGCTTTTGGCAAGGGAAGCAAGGAGAGGATGTTGTTTGGTGGCTGGTATCCTCCTCTACAACACAGCTTGCACGTATTAACAGGATTCTAAATTCATAAGAACAAGAAGTTACTTAACTCAAGATAGTGTTATGGTACAAGTGTAATAGTCCAAGTGAGCCTCACTGCTGGTGAAGTACAAGTCCCACTGCGTACACTACTCTGGTCGCTAGGTACTAACTGACTCTGAGCTAGAGGCTGTGCAAACTACGACTGCAACTCCCATTGGACTGCGACTGGTGACTTTACACTCACTAGATGACTGACGGGGGCCGACTGGTCCGCAGCGGCGATCTAAACACTTCTAAATACTTGTGGCCGAGAGGGCGTTGCCGGCACATTACCTGCGAGTCTGTCTTTGGCCTCTCTGCTGATTGGCTCACTTGCTCTGGTGTCTATTATCGATCTTCTCACAACCTCTTAGCCGGCTGGAGTTCTGGCATCAGCTTACACCAGCACACCTGCAGCAGTCATTTAGATGTTACTTTATTACGAACCAACCAGTTTCGGTCTGCAGGCATCACCTGCCAACTGACTGGAGTGAGTTGGTAGCTGATGGTTGCAGATAAAGCATCGCTGGTACTGTATTCTACGAAAGCCAGGTGGCAGATGTTAGCCACTAATTGTATTTCATCCCCTCAGCATCAGTTAAGGCATGAGGATGGTGCACTGAGTCATATGAACTGGTCGCCGTATAATAAAATTACATCTAATGACTGCTGAAGCCATTAACTTAAATAAGGTAAATGACGTTACTTGATTTCGTTCCTGGTGCTGCAGTGTTAATGGCAAGAGGTTTAGTTCGCAGAAAAGCAAACAAAGTATTTTAGATCCTGAAAACAAGTGTTGGCCGGCAGTGTATACACAGGAAGCTTCGCGGTGATAGCGCGAGCTGTTGCCGCCAAAGCGGCGAGGTGCCGTGCCGTGCTGTGCTGTGTGGTGTGGTGTGGAGATTACGCAAGCAGGAAGCCGTACGCCACATTCGGCAGTCGTCAGGCGGAGACCGGCGCGTCGCCAGTCGTCGCGCTATGCTGTCCGGCGGCGGCGGCGGCGGCCTCGGCGTGGGCGGAGCTTTCGGCTGGCCACTGCCGGAGCTGCGCGATGACGTCACGCTGCCCTCGCGGGACCGACGCCTGCACAAGTAGGCCCCCCTCCCCCCCACGCTCCACGCTTGCAGACTCTCGTCATCTTGTTTGACAAGCTTCTCTCAACGAAGCAGCACAGATTCATAAATTAAAACCACTCGTGTGAAACACAGCTTGCTATATCCATACGAGGCACCTTCCAGGCAATACACCTCGGTGACAGGAGTCGTGGGATAGCGATATGCACGTATACAGATGGCAGTAGCATCGCGTACACAAGGTATAAAAGGGCAGTGCAACAGCAGAGGAGTCATTTGTACTCAGGTGATTCACGTGAAAAGGTTTCCGATGCGATTACGGCCGCACGAAGGGGATTAACAGACTTTCATCGCGAAATTGCAGTTGGAGCTACCCGCATGCGACGTTCCATTTCTGAAATCATTAGGGAATTCAATATTCCAAGATCCACCGTGTCAATAAAGTGTCGAGAATATCAAATTTCGGGCATTTCCTATTACCAGGGATAATTCACTTGACGACCGAGAGCAGCGGCGTTTGCGTAGAGATGTCAGTACTAACAGAAAAGCAACACTGCATGAAATAACCGTAGAAATCGATGTGTGACCTACGACTAGCTTATCCGTTAGGTCAGTGAGTCGATATTTGGCTTTAATCGGCTGTGGCAGCAGACGACCGACGCGAGTGCCTTTGCTAGCGGCACGACATCGCCTGTAGTGCCTCTCCTGGGCTCGTGACCCTATCGGTTGTACCCCAGACGGCTGGAAAACCGTGGCCTGGTCCGATGAATCCGACTTCAGCTGTTAAGGTGGGGTGGTAGGGTTGCAGCGTGGCGCAGACCGCACGAAGCCGTGGACCCGGGCCGTCGACAAGGCACAGTGCGAGCTGGTGGCGGCTCCATGACGGTGCGGGCTGCGTTCACATGGACTGGACTGGACTGGGTCCTCTGGACCAACTGAACCGCTCACTGACTGGAAATGGTTATGTTCGGCTACTTGGAGTCCATCTGCAGCCAGTCGTGGACTTAATGTTCCCAAATAATGATGGAATTTCTGTGGATTCCAATACACTATGTCATCGTGCAACAATTGTCTGCTACTGGTTGCAAGAACATTATGGACAATTCGACCGAATGATCTGGCTACCCAGATCGTTCAACAGGAATCCCGTCGAACATTTATGAGACTTAATCGAGAGTTTAGTTCGCGCACAAAATGCTGCACCGGCGACGCTTTCGAAATTATGGACGAGTATGGAAGCAGCAGGGCTCAGTATTTGAACAGGGGACTCCCAGCGACTTGTTCAGTCCGTGCCACATCGAACTGTTGCACCACACCACGCAAAAGGTGGTCCGACACGATATCACGAGGATCCCATGACTTTTGTCACCTCCGTGCATAGGCTGGTGTACATGTAGATTCTGCCTTCCTAGTTTTGAGAAAGGCTTTCGAGTCTGTACCATATCGTCAACTAATAACCAAGATACTATCAGACGGAGTATCTTCACTAATATGTGATTCAATGGAGGATTATTTGATTAATGCGACCTAGTACGTTATACTGGACAGCGAATGTTCCACAGAAACGAGAGTAACATCGAGAGTGAAGCATGCGTAACTGGACCCCTCACATTTTGAATATACATAATCCTTTAATAAGACAGCATCAGCAGCAGCCTAAAATAGTTCACTTACAATGCTGTTGTTGCAGGAAAGTGTACTTGTCGGGCGACCATAAGAAAACGTGGAAAGGCTTCCATATAGTGTAATGAATGGCAGCTTTCTTTAAATCTGGATAAATACAGTGAAGTAACCTGATAGTATCGGATTACAGAATCAGTTGTGAGTATCTTCAGTACGTCGCATTTGAGGTGATACTTAGAAGCGATATCGATAGTGACGATCATGTAAAATTAGTATCAGAGATACTTAGATTTGTTAGTTATTTCCATGTCCACGGCTTATTTATATGACTAGTCGTAATGAGGTGGAACGAGTCTCTTTACACGCAAGTGCAAAGATGGCTACATCCAGAACATTTACAAGTTTTTGTAGCATAACCAAATTAGTAAGTAACTCTTTTGCGGAATAGCATTTGTCAAGGAGAACCTACTTCAGTGTGTTTTCAAATTAAATTTTGCCTTCATTGTGTGGGTGATCCAAAGTTTGCTGATAAAGTGTGCACCCCTATTTGGCCTAAGGTCAATTATAACGTAAAATAATGAATGTTATCTTTTTCATCTGCTACTGTAATTATATATATATCATTGCTTAAAGGGTTCTGGGAAAATGAAGTGCATCTGTAATGGACATTACATACACGACGCCAGTGCGAGTATCTTAGAGTATTGATCCCCTGTTTGGAGTCCTTCTCAAGTACGCTTGTCAGCAGACGTCGAAAGAATTCAAGGGTGTACAGCTAGGATCTGAACAGCTAGGTATAGTCCATACGAAAGTATAACAGCAGTGTTCGGGCAATGCAAAAGCCAATATTTGGAAAAAAGAAGACATAGATCTCGCGAAAGCCGTTTGGGTAAATTGGGAGAAGCTATAATCGATAACTGTGAGGTCATTATGCTGCCATCTACTTACATCTCGCCCTGGAATAATGAGAGCAGGTAACAGCGACTAGGGTGCGTACAGACATATAGAGCCAGTCAATTTCCCTCGCTCAGAACTCGAAATAAATAAAAAAGAAAATCTATAACACTAATACGATGTACACTCCGCCATGCACTGTACAGTAACTTGTGAAACACGTATATAGTAATTGTACCTTTCAGAAGGGCGCGTAATAAGACATCTGGAACAGTTCCGCTGCCTAGCTATTTGTTTGAAACTTTGTTTCTGTGTCCAGTTTTCCAGTTGTTAGTAGGATACGCTGGCCTATTCAATCTGTAAGTAGCCTACTTATGTGATACTTCCCGACAGATTAAAACTTTATGCCGGACCGAGACTCGAACTCGGGACCTTTGCCTTTCGCGGGCAAGTGCTCTGCCAGAGAGCAGAAGAGCTTTTGTGAAGTTTGGAAGGTAGGAGACGAGGTACTGCCAGAACTCAAGCTGTGAGCACGGGTCGTGAGTCGTGCTTGGGTAGCTCAGTTGGTAGAGCACTTGCATGCGGAAAGCAATGGTCTCGACTTCGAGCCTCGGTCCGGCACACAGTTTTAATCTGTCAGGAAGTTTTATATCACCGCACACTCCGCTGTAGAGTGGAAATTTCATTCCAGCCTGCTTACGTGTTTGTATGTTGGCAGCCCTGTAGACTGCATTAATATCACTGACAGTGCTGTACGCCCTCTGTAAGAGACTCTGTGGCTGGACGGACTTGCAGTTACAAGTTAATAGTCAGCTGTGCTAGCGGTGAGTAGTATTAGCGCGAGCGGACGGTTTGGACGTGTGTCCTTCATGGAGATTTAGTGTTGGTTGGAAATGGATTCTAAAATGATGATTGATATATCTGCTAATGTTTGGGAAAGGGATCTATTGACGATTATATAATTTTTGGAACTGGCTGTCTCATCATTAAGGTAAAATCTGCTAAATACATTGTTTGATTTTCAACGAAATCTTTCTTTCGCTAACCATATGCCTACTAGTAGTTAGAGATTTTAGTGGTTAGAATATTTTATTTAGCTGGCTGTAGTTGCTGATTGCTGTATTTGGTCTAGTTCGTGTCATGAAGATTTTCTGGAACTGGACGTCACATGATTAAGGTAAAATCTCCTAAATACATTGTTTGCTTTTCAACAAAATCTTTCTTTCGCTAACCATATGCCTACTAGTAGTTACAGACTATAGTAGTTAGAATCTTTTTATTTAGCTGGCTGTAGTTGCTGATTGCAGTATTTGGTGTAGTTCGTGTTATGTAGATTTTCTGTGACTTATGAAATGTATGGGTAATTGTTAGGATTTCTCCTCATTCAGGGCCATTCTTTTGTGTTAATCATTTCTGTAGTTCAGTAGTTCTGTGAAATGACAAAAATAAGCAAAGTGTCAGAAGGTTCAGTCTCACCCAGCAGTTTCAGTAGGTTCTGTTGCATTCAGCAGTTTCGTAGAAGTTTCACCTGTCGCCCTTAACCGAGGATACTTCACTGGAATCTTCTGATTTTCTCGTAGTTTGAATATTAGTACACAATTAGAAATTAGTTATTGTCTACTGCTAGCGCATAGTTGTATATAGGGAATTTCCTTTGTAGTTGTAGTCTGTCATTGTTGTAATGTATTGTAATGAGCAAAGTAGTTGTGGAATGCGTGTGGATTTGCACTAAGTATTTCGCAGTAGCGTTTGCAACTAATCAGATATTGATTATTTTCAGTGCTATTTTAGTGTGTCTTCCTATTTTTGATTTTCAAATTGTGTTTTTTGGGTGTTATCCTAAGAAATACTGTGATTATCGTGGCGTGTGAAAAGCGTAACACTAACCGGCAAAGCAAAATGAGAAATGACAGTGAAGACTAGCGTAGCGTGTTAGAATCACCTAGTAACGACGTGACAAATATTCAAGACAATAATTTGATAACTGTGCATAGGGACATGGACCAGACAGTAAATAACGGGGTAAAAATGGAAAGTGGACTATTGTCGATCGATCGGTCGGTAACAGTTCGCATCAGGAAGGCGAAATAAGAGAACAAAATCTTGCAGATACCGTAGATTCAGGTTTTGCATCATTACACTTTTCTCAATTAAGTCCAGACACATTTTCAGCTTTTCAAAATACGAACATTGCAGGTGCAAACGCATGGCTGAAGAGCACAGAGGAACATTTTTCAGTGACTAATGCATTGTTATTGCAATTAATTCAAAATCAGAAACAAATTGAACAAAATCAGAAACAAACACAGCAACAAATGGAACAAAATCAGAAACAAACACAGCAACAGCTTCAAACGTTAGACATAATTGACGAAATTAGAGAAACACTCTAACAAACACGTGAAGATTTAACTGCTAAGCTACTTAAAATCGAATCGAAGCGTCAAAAGATCCATTAAGATGTAAAAACACAAATTTGTGATCATTTTCAGCCTATTTCTTCGCGACATGAAAAAGCATTACAGAATCATGCAACAGCCATAAAAGAACTGCAGATCAATGTTCACGAAAATCACGATACCTTGCAGGTTGAATTGACTCAGATGCATCTATCGATACGGTCACGCAACTTGTAAAAAATCAGGAAAACAGTAGATACGACTAAGGCACAAATGGACACTCTAAAATTTGGTTCATAAAACCACACGGAGGAAATCAGCACATTATCGGAAAAAGTAGTCAGTTAACAAATTTATCTACGAAGATAGAGGAATATTTGAATGATGCAAGACCGGTAGCCTTTACTGACACAGAGGGGTACAAGGAAATCAGTAAACTTAAACAAAATCAGAATCAAATTAATACGCAACACAAAAGAGAAATGCGGGAAGTAAAAGATCAATTGGCACAGGCGAAACTTCTAGGTTTTTACTTAAACTGCTGAATGCTACAGAACCTACTGAAACTGCTGCGTGAGACTGAACCTTCTGTCCCTTTGCTTATTTTTATCATGTCACAGAACTACAGAATTTTCCCTGACAAATGCTACTCAAACTTATCCTATTCATTTATGACCCACAATATCTGACTGCAAACAAAAGCATGACCCTGAGTTAGAAGAAATCCTAACAATAACCCATACATTTCATACGTCACAGAAAATCTTCGTGACACGAGCTAGACCAAATACAGCAATCAGCAACTACAGCCAGCTAAATAAAAATATTCTAACCACTAAAATCTCTAACTACTAGTAGGCATATGGTCAGCGAAAGAAAGATTTCGTTGAAAATCAAACAATGTATTTAGCAGATTTTACCTTAATGATGAGACGTCCAGTTCCAAAAATTATATAATCGTCAATAAATCCCTATCCCAAACATTAGCAGATACGTCAATAATCATTTTAGAATCCATTTCCAACCAACACTAAATCCCCATGAAGGACACACGTCCAAACCGTCCGCTCGCGCACTGCTCACCGCTAGCACAGCTTACTATTAACTTGTAACTGCAAGTCCGTCCAGCCACAGAGTCTCTTACAGAGGGCGTACAGCACTGTCAGTGATATTAATGCAGTCTACAGCGCTGCCAACATACAAACACATAAACAGGCTACTTACAAATTCTCAGGCAAAGGGAGCGGTACAGGCAGGATGGCGTACGCTGGAAGGGGCAAATTCCAAGAAGCCGTAAACCATATAGGAGGGAAAAATGAGGATGCAAAAACAACAAGTACTATAAAATAATGAACTTCATACTTCACAAGTCTTCAGGGCCACTCTATGTGCTGTTCTACTGATTTCACGTAGATCACGATGAAAATAATTTTTTGAAGAGATTTCACGAAGTGACATTAACTGTGAATGCAGTGGCAAAAGTGCTGATACGCGTATCATTGTTATTTCATGGTATCATATTTGCGTTTCGTATCGTATAGATTCTGTAACATTACTGATACACGGTATTTCAGCACCTTTGTCTAATTCCGTGTTCATTATGTGCTTAGTGTGAAAGACAACAGTTTTTGGAAGGAATTTAATGGCGTAACAATGGTTGCCTGAGGAACGAAGGGTTAATGCACTCATTTATGAGCAGACATCACACACGTTTTTATCGTTTGCTCTTCATTGGCTTGCACTGTAACTTAAGGCCTAGCTATTAGTTAGAATTTGTATGTTGTGACCCATTTTTATAGCTTCTCGTAAGAAAAACTGAAATACTAAGGTTTGAGTCCTTTTCCTCACTCGTCCTACAGATTCGCTGGTGCGTTTCTGTATTCGTTAGTGACAGACGACTCTAATGCATAGTACAGAGTTTCTGTGCTTACAGGTCACTGTAGAAACGCAAATGAAATCTGTGCTCTCGCATAGCCTACTACCCCTGACATTACCTTCCTGACCCCTACGGACGGATCACCGTCAACAACTAACTAACTAACTGTATCACATACGCAACTTCATTTGATAATGAAATTTCGCACAGCTCCGCGGCCCCACTTAACAGCCTCCGATTTGAGCTCAAATGCATTAGTGCTGCTACGGATGTACACTCCTGGAAATGCAAAAAAAGAACACATTGACACCGGTGTGTCAGACCCACCATACTTGCTCCGGACACTGCGAGAGGGCTGTACAAGCAATGATCACACGCACGGCACAGCGGACACACCAAGAAACGCGGTGTTGGCCGTCGAATGGCGCTAGCTGCGCAGCATTTGTGCACCGCCGCCGTCAGTGTCAGCCAGTTTGCCGTGGCATACGGAGCTCCATCGCAGTCTTTAACACTGGTAGCATGCCGCGACAGCGTGGACGTGAACCGTATGTGCAGTTGACGGACTTTGAGCCAGGGCGTATAGTGGGCATGCGGGAGGCCGGGTGGACGTACCGCCGAATTGCTCAACACGTGGGGCGTGAGGTCTCCACAGTACATCGATGTTGTCGCCAGTGGTCGGCGGAAGGTGCACGTGCCCGTCGACCTGGGACCGGACCGCAGCGACGCACGGATGCACGCCAAGACCGTAGGATCCTACGCAGTGCCGTAGGGGACCGCACCGCCACTTCCCAGCAAATTAGGGACACTGTTGCTCCTGGGGTATCGGCGAGGACCATTCGCAACCGTCTCCATGAAGCTGGGCTACGGTCCCGCACACCGTTAGGCCGTCTTCCACTCACGCCCCAACATCGTGCAGCCCGCCTCCAGTGGTGTCACGACAGGCGTGAATGGAGGGATGAATGGAGACGTGTCGTCTTCAGCGATGAGAGTCGCTTCTGCCTTGGTGCCAATGATGGTCGTATGCGTGTTTGGCGCCGTGCAGGTGAGCGCCACAATCAGGACTGCATACGACCGAGGCACACAGGGCCAACACCCGGCATCATGGTGTGGGGAGCGATCTCCTACACTGGCCGTACACCACTGGTGATCGTCGAGGGGACACTGAATAGTGCACGGTACATCCAAACCGTCATCGAACCCATCGTTCTACCATTCCTAGACCGGCAAGGGAACTTGCTGTTCCAACAGGACAATGCACGTCCGCATGTATCCCGTGCCACCCAACGTGCTCTAGAAGGTGTAAGTCAACTACCCTGGCCAGCAAGATCTCCGGATCTGTCCCCCATTGAGCATGTTTGGGACTGGATGAAGCGTCGTCTCACGCGGTCTGCACGTCCAGCACGAACGCTGGTCCATCTAAGGCGCCAGGTGGAAATGGCATGGCAAGCCGTTCCACAGCACTACATCCAGCACCTCTACGATCGTCTCCATGGGAGAATAGCAGCCTGCATTGCTGCGAAAGATGGATATACACTGTACTAGTGCCGACATTGTGCATGCTCTGATGCCTGTGTCTATGTGCCTGTGGTTCTGTCAGTGTGATCATGTGATGTATCTGACCCCAGGAATGTGTCAATAAAGTTTCCCCTTCCTGGGACAATGAATTCACGGTGTTCTTATTTCAATTTCCAGGAGTGTAAATAGATCATCTGAAATTTATACGAGCGTCAGGCCTGAAATACAAGCAAATCATAACAAATCATCTTTTTGACCTGATTGCCTGCGTATTTCATTTTTCAGAAACGCAGCCATAACGACATTGCGCTAAACCGCTCTACTGCTGCTTCGCTGGTCAACGTGTTCCTCGTTCGGTGCATATACAGCTGCCTTTATCTAGTGAACAACTTGGAACGATATTTTGAAATCGCTGTGAATCGGAAGAAGGGACTCCATTGCATTTGATGGACAATTTTGTTTAGTTCTGATAAAGGATGTTGACTCAGGGGGAGAACCGAGACGCTGAAAAAAAGGAAGGAGAAATTGTTATGCCTTCAAACCGTATTGTATGCTGATTATACACAAATCAAATAAAGTTTTTCATCACACCGGTTCCGAGAGTTCCGGAACCTGTACAGAAAATTGGAATATAGGTCAACTTAAACATCATTTCAGTCCTTTTTATTTCTCATGAAAACCACACATAGTATGTTGTACCACCATACAGGGAGGCCTTCAGAGGTGGCGGTCTAGATTGCTGCACACCGGTACCTCTAATACCCAGTAGCACGTCCTACTGCACAGACGCATGTCTGAATTCGTCGTGGCATACTATCCACAAGTTTATCAAGGCACTTTTGGTCCATATTGTTCCACTCCTCAACTGCGATTCACCATAGATCCCTCAGAGTCATTGGTGGGTCGCGTCGTCCATAAACAGCCCTTTTCAATCTATCCCAAGCATGTTCGATAGGGTTCATGTATGGTGAATATGCTGGCCACACTGGTCGAGCGATGTCGTTATCCTGAAGGAAGTCATTCACAAGATGTGCTCAATGGGGTCGTGAATTGTCGTCCATGAAGGCGATGGCCTCGCCAATATGCTGCCGATATGGTTGCACTATCGGTCGGAGGATGGCTTTCACGTATCGTACATCCTTTACGGCGCTTTCCATGACAGCAGCGGCGTACGTCTGCCCCACATAATGCCACCCCAAAACAGCAACGAACCTCCATCTTGCTGCACTCACTGGACAGTGTAGCTAAGCCGTTAATCCTGACCGGGTTGACTCCAAACACGTCTCCGACGATTGTCTGGTTCAAGGCATATGCGACACTCATCAGTGAAGAGAACGTGATGCCAACACTAAGCGGTCCATTCGGCATATTGTTGGGCCCATCTGCACCGCGGTGCATAGTGTCGTGGTTGCAAGGATGGACCTCGCCATGGACGTCGGGAGTGAAGGTGCGCATCATGCAGCCTATTGTGCACAGTTGTAACACGACGCCCTGTGGCTGCATGAAAAGCATTATTCAACATGGTAGCGTTGCTGTCAGGGTTCCTTCGAGCCATAATCCGTAGGTAGCGGTCATCCACTTGAGTAGTAGCCCTTGGGCGGCCTGAGCGAGGAATGTGATGGACAATTCCTGTCTCTGTGTGTCTCCTCCATGTCCGAACAACATCGCTTTGGTTCACTCCGAAACGCCTGGATACTTCCCTTGTTGAGAGTAACAATGCGACCGCGATCGCGCCGCGGTATTGACCGTCTAGTCGTGGTTGAACTATAGACAACAAGAGTCGTTTGTCTCCTTCCTGGTGGAATGACGGGAACTGATCGGCTGTCGGACCCATCCGTCTAATAGGCGCTGCCCACGCATGGTTGTTTACATCTTTGGGCGGGTATAGTGACATCTCTGAACAGTCAAAGGGACTGTGTCTGTGACACAATATCCATAGTCAAAGTCTATCTTCAGGAGTTCTGAGAACCAGGGTGATGCATAACTTTCTTTTATGTGTAGACATGTAAAAGAATTACAGTAATTGACATCATTATAAGCTGCAGTTATAGCAGTTCGTACTTCTTTAGAGGAACAGGTGTTGACTGAACAGCACACACTGCGTATATAGCCTATAAATTCTAAAATGTTACAGTTATAGAACGATACTCTAAAGAAAGGTCAAGCAAGAGTCAGACTTTGCTTTGCAGAAGTTTATGATGTTTCATATAAATGTGGCAAATAACGATTTTATACGCAATTTAAAACATATTCGGGAAAAAATGGAAATGAGCGTATGGCATCATTGGCCGGGCGGCCCCTACTCGGGGAACTTCGGCCGCCAAATGCGAGTCTTATTTCATTCGACTCCACATTGGGTGAATTGCGCGCTGGTGATGAGGATGAAATGATGATGACGACAACACAACACCCAGTCCCCGAGGGGAGAAAATCTCCCACCCGGCCGGGAATCTAACCCGGGGCCGCTTGCGTGGGAGGCAAGCACGTTACCACCCAGCTTTTCTTTTTTTTCTTTTTTTTTTTTTTAGTCTCATTTTGTTCGGTTTTGTTCGTTGCATCTGCTCGGGGCGGACGTCGTAAGACACCCTTTTAAGTTCGTTGTTGATCGATTAACTCAGTCTTTTTATTACAGAGGAAGCTAACCCTCTGACCGAACACACTGAGCTACCGTGCCGGCTAAGCAGGCGGACAACAAATTGGAGTTATGCAGGAAGTAAGTTTCTCTGGCCACAAAAAGAAAGGGAGCATAGTGAGATGGATACAAGTGTTGAAACATGTAAAGGAATGACTGAACGACTGGAATGTAAATACATATCGTTGTGTTGTATTAATTTTTTTAAAATTTCTGCCTCACAGAGGTTGCCATGGGAACTGAACCGTCTGCTTCTCTTTGCCACAGTTAAAATATTGACGCGACTCGATAATTTTTCAGTTTTAATAATAGGTGGAAATTGGTTGTAGCAAGGGAAAAACTATAGATACATCATCTGGACAAAAGTATCCGGACAACTCTATGTACTGCATAACTGACCACTAGATGTCACGATGGGCGCATCAGCCGGTGTAAAAAGAGACGGGAAATGATCTCATTTGAGAAGAAGTAACATCACAATCGTGCAGTCACAAGAGCTCAGTTACTTCGAGCGTGGACTAGTTATCGCATGTCACATTAGTGGCAAATCTATCAAGGACACTGAAATCTATCTAAAGCAGACCAAGTCGACTGATAGAGATGCGATTATGAAATGTAAACGCGAAGGAACGACCACAGCTAAACCAATATGGACAGCGTCCGTCGAGCACTGCGGGGGTAGTCGTAAAAAATCTAATAAAATCAGCAGAACTAGTCTCTAGTGAGTTCTACATTGCTACCAGCTGTCCAGGCTACGCGTAAGGATTTAAAAAGAAGGGGGTACAGTGCTCGAGCAACTGTTCCTAAAACACATAATTCTGCAGTTTAAGTGGTAATCGACGCTCGAGGTGCTGTGAAGAGCAACGCCACTGGACGGTGGGTGACTGGAAGCGAGTGATCTGGAGCGATGCATCACGCTATACCCTGTGGCAGTTCAATGGAATTGTTTGGTTTGCCGAATGCCTGGAGAATGTTAGCTACCATAATGTGTACCGCCGACAGTGAGGTGATGCGGTCTAGGGATGTTTTCGCAGGTAGGGTGTGGTCCCCTTATTTTATTTAAGAAAACACTAAATACGGAAGGATATGAGCACATTTAACAGCATCGTGCACAGATTGAAGCAGCGGAAAAGTTCGGTGCTGTGTCAGCATTACAATGCAACCTGTCATAAAGCAGAACCTGTGAGGCAGTGGTTTGTGAACAATAACGTTCGTCAAATGGACTGGGCTGTCCAGAAGTCCGACTAGAAACCAGCGGAACACCTTTGATACAAGTTAGAACGTCGACTTCGCTCCAGCCCCTTGCGTCGAAAACCATTATCTTCTCTGGTTTCAGCTCTCCAGGAGGAATGGGCTGCCACTCCTCCGTAGACTTTCATACACTTGTTACGAGGTTGAAGCCTCCATAAGAGTGAAGGGTTGATACAACCCATATTAATGCGCACTGTCTCCGGATACTTTGGTCAGACAGTCTAGTGCCGCATTTTCAGATAACGTTGTCACGACTTCTTCATAACACGAGTAGTGCACTGAGCCGATGAGAGATGATCAGAAGTCGAGAACTGAACCGATCACTACTCGCTAGTTGTCTGAAAGATTCGCCACTATGACAGAGTTTCGCAGACTGCCGTTTCTCTTAGGATATTCTTACACAACAATCCGTAGACGTGTGCTTTGTTTCTGGGATAAGGAGTAGTGTGATTAACTAACGTTTCATGACGTCCGTGTACTTCTCGTCGTCATCTCACTGTTGCTGCAGTACTAATGATGCTATTCGCATGCGTTTTGTTTTGTGTCAGGTTCTGCAGCACGCATGTGACTCAATTTTCGGAACATCAAGCGCTTTATGACAGTTTCTTGGGGTGTATACCACAGATGAGAGCCGAGTACCGTAGTCGTAGGCGAGCGACTGTTCTCTGCTTTGCACAGCTACACATGTTCCATAAGATAGTCACTGAAGGGGAACAACCATACACTGCACTCTTTATCGCGAACACGCTAATCGCCTTCCGAAAATGAACTGTGCCGATAACGCATCATCTGCTTGCATTTTAATTCTAGGCTATCAAGTAAACTTATTTCACTATGAATTTGATTTGTCGCGCCGTTCCGTGATTTCGAAGCCCATGAAAGGACGAAGTTGGTAAAGAAGAAATCGGAGCTCCGGCTTTCAGTCGTTACAGCAACGATACTGGGAGCGACAGAAGGTGCTGTCCGTTACGTGAGACATCCACGCCTCGAAACCCTCACATACGACCACTCACCTTTAGCAGTGCTCGGTTTGCTATCTTCTGATATTATGAGAAACTTACGCTCTACGTAATCCCAGCGCAATATTCGGAAATATTCTTTCGCACTGCAGCGGAGTGTGCGCTGTTTTCAGACTTTCTGGCAGATTAAAACCGTGTGCTGAACCGAGGCTCGAAGAGGAAAGGAACCTTGCCTTTCTCAGGGAATCCTCTCATTGACCGAGCTATCGAAGCATAGTCTTCAAGTCCGAAAAACTTTACTGCCAGAAGTGAGACTGTTATCAGTTGCGTTTGAATAGCTATAAAAGAAACCGAGTCGTTTAGAGCACCGCCCGTGAAAGCCCAGGGGCCTGCTGCAAGTTCTGGGCCGAAGCAGGTTTTGAAACTAGAAGAATATGTCAGAGAAAAATTTGCGTGAAACGTGTTCATAAACGGGTCAAGATATGACGCAAAAACACTACAAGAAAAGAAAAAAAAAAAAAACATCCAACACAAAATAAGACTCACTTCTTCAACCAAATTATAATTGGTAACAGTCGCCTATCCTTTGGTAATATGTTTCTCTGATAATTGCATTTGTAGCGATTCTAATAGCATACTCTGTCATTTTCTCCGTACTTGCACTACTTTCCTACTCAATTGAGATGACTTTCCTAAAATCCGTAGCCGTGGCAGTAAATTGCCAGAGCGATTCGTAATGTTCCTTAATTCAGATTAATATTGGGATAATATTTCTAATCATTTTTAGTTGACAAGTAGAATAAGAGTGATTAAAACATCTCAAGTTCTTACTAGCCAGTAGGAGAATGAAAAAAGTTCTGTAAACCTGCGTCCGGCAGTAAATACTTGTTGAGATGTAAATAGTTTTATTTGTGTCAAGAACCGTAAGTAGTCGGTGTTGGCAGGGTGTCGTCCTGCAGACAATAATTGCTCATTTGTTATTGTTATGTCTGTCTTCTTATCCCTAAAACAATAACTCTGTCGTCAGATATAGCACCTACAGCTGTCTCCTACGGCAGGCCACCACGCCAGTTCCTACGCTTAGGCTTCCTAACACATACTTTTTCAATGAACATCGGAATCGTGTAGGAGCCCATGTACCACGGCTTTCCCTTTCATCTGATCTTTATCCCCTAGATTCCTGGCGACTGAGTCACTTAAAAGCATTTGTGTGTTCCCACACCAATCGAGAATGTGTACACGTTACTGAAGCGTGAGTCCTATGCATGTGATCAAATCAGAGAGCGGCCAGTTGTGTTCCCATGAGTTCGTGAGGTTGAAGGACTTGTAAGATGAGATGGTGCCCACAGTGAGAATCTTATGTAGCTGCATCAGAACAGAATGGCTCACATTTCAACAAGCATTTGTTTGTGGGCATATGTTTATAGGACTTTTTTCTGATTTGCCAAGTACCATGTTTTGTAAGAATGCAGCACACTGCAAACAGGATCGTGATAAAAGGTAATTAATATTTGTGTGCTACACAAGGACCACACTACTTACCCATTTAGCTGTTCTCCTTGATTGAACATTGATACCTCTGACAACAAAGACTTCGGCTCTGTACAGTGACCAGTTTTATTACGTTGGCGCCTGTTGCTTCATACCGACCATGTTTACGTAAGCATTACATCACGTTCCACGCATACTACTCGCCACGATCTGGCAACGAATGGTATACTCTCAGAGCTCGATGAAATTGGAAGTAAAATTGTATCTACAGACATAACGATAGATTGAAAAGCTTTGCTCCTATCTAAGGTCATCAAACAGACTTCTTGTATCAGCTGACTCGGTAATCATAGTGGCACTGAAACGGAGGATGATTCAGAGATGATCGAGATACTGAAGTGTGTCTTGTGCAAGATTACCGTACTAGGATCCTAATTTCAATCGACGCACTATATCCAACACCACAGATACTGTGTTTAAATCGGTCAACAGAGGAAAAGCGTCTGGACGTTATGGCCAGAGTTTATTCCACTCTACGCCGACAACGTCATAGAACGTAGACCTCTTCTAGCAGCCGTTACCGTAGTTCTCTGTAGAAAGGAAGCTGCTACAAGCGATTGGAAAAAGGGCGCAGTTCTTTTACAAGAAAGATAGTCGGACAGATGAGAATAATGAGACGTCTACGTCGTCTATATCGGTGCAGAATTATGGAACGTGTTTCATATTCAGGCATTGTGGTCCCTTCGGAAAGAGAAAATCGCTTCAATGGTAACTGACACGTATTCCGCAAACATCGATCTTGCGATATTCAGCTCTCTCTGTTCGTCCATGAGATCGGCGGGCCAGTTTACAGCTTTGTCCCTTGACTGCCGGATGCAGTTCGCTAAAACTAGGCAGTACTGTTTTGAGTACGAAATACAAGATTAAGAGTGATTAAATTCAGGTCTTCAAAATCGCAGAGAGTTAAATTCGAGCGCCCACTATAGTTCGATTACACGATTGGCGCCCAATCACTTAAAATAGTAAATACTGTGAAACTGTTAGGAGTGTGCTTTCAGATTAAAATGAAATGTCACGACCACATAAATGAGTTTCAGGAAAACCAGACATCGGATTTAAATTCTTTGGAGGAATCCTATTATAAAGTAATTTACCCACTACAGATTACGAAACTCTCATTGACCGATTTTTGAGTATGCTCGTCATGCTGAACCTCTTGCTACGTGTAATTGAGGAATAGAGAGACGATTCAAAGAAGAGCTGCGCGTTTGGAAGCGGGTTCAGTTTTTAAGCGCCAGGAGCCGACGTGGCCAGCCCCTGTTTCAGACGTGACAAGGCAGGGGGCGCACACCACGGGGAGGCTCCGAGAGAACCCGTTCGCGAAGGAGTGCAGCAACGTGTCATCTCATCCCACGAATACCTCGCGAAATGACCGTGGCGGGAAAATCAGAGAAAGTGGTCCTCGTGCGGAGTCAGTCGCTCTTCTCACGCAGCCTTTGCAACTAGAACAGACAAATAACAGTAATACACTAAGTACGCATTAAGGTGGATTGTTGAGTGTAGATTTAGATGCTGCTGTACACTAACACAAACCCGCCAACACTGACCATCCTCCAAAGTTTGGAAATTTTCAATCCGTCACCGTCGCTCACTACGTTTTTTTTTAATTTTTTACGTTTTCTGACGCTCAGCAAACTTAGAGGCAACTCCTGTGATCACAAGAAAAGAAAATTACGTTCAACAATCGCAAAAAGAGTCTATGTGGTGCTCATGAATGTGGATAGAAACAGAATTAAAGGCTTGAAGAACACGTTTGAGAGTGGCAGATACTGTATTTCGTAGTAGTCTTTTCTTTCAGTTCATTGAAGCGCGAAAGAAGCTAGTCAGGGGAGACCATGAAAAATTTTTAACACCAGAAGTCAACCTACCTGAAGCCGAAGTTGTAAAAGTTATACTGAAGAATTCAACAGGAAACAAGAAAAGTTAAAATACACAGAAGGTCTTCCTCTGCGTTATGATACGTAAAAAAATATTTGTGCACCTAGAGTTGAACGTAGAAGGTTTCAGTTGAGGAAATTTTAAGAAAGTGCGTCGCGTAGCTATACCATACGGCGTTTATGGAAAATGAAATGGTAGGAGTGGGAGGGGAGTCGTAAGGTGCCAAGCCACGTTACAAACGTACCTTAAAAACAGATTTATTGTAAGCTTTTCAAAACTTTTAAACACTTGAACACAGATGGTCAGTTCAAAAAACTTTAAACGAACTCTGAAAACCAGCAATGAAAAAAATTATTAACTTGACAACTCTGATTGCTGACAGTAAAATAATATTGACAATAAGCAATACATAAAAAGAATTCCTAGAATCTTCAAGTAAGATTTTCTCTCTACAAGACAATCTCCCCCTCCCCCACCCCATGAACCATGGACCTTGCCGTTGGTAGGGAGGCTTACGTGCATCAGCGATACAGATGGCAGTACCGTAGGTGCAACCACAAAGGAGGGGTATCTGTTTAGAAGCCAGACAAATGTGTGGTTCCTGAACAGGGGCAGCAGCCTTTTCAGTAGTTGCAGGGCCAACTGTCTGGATAATTGACGGATCTGATCTTGTAACACTAACCAAAACGGCCTTAATGTGCTGGTACTGCGAACGGCTGAAAGCAAGGGGAAACTACAATTTTTGCCGAGGGCATGCAGGTTTACTGTATGGTTAAATGATGATGGCGTCCTCTTGGGTGAAATATCCCGGAGGTAAAATCCCCCATTCGGATCTCCGGGGGGTGGGGGGGGGGGGACTATTCAGGAGGACGTCGTTATCAGGAGAAAGAAAACCGGCGTTCTGCGGATCGGAGCGTGGAATGTCAGATCCCTTAATCGAGCAGGTGGGTTAAAAAATTTAAAAAGGGATATGGATAGGTTAAACTTAGATATAGTGTGAATTAGTGAAGTTCGGAGGTAGGAGGACAAGACTACTGGTCAGGTGATTACAGGGTTATAATTACAAAATCAAATAGGGGTAATGCAGGAGTAGGTTTAATAATGAATAAAAAATAGGAGTACGGGTAAGCTACTACAAACAGCATTATGAACGCATTATTGTGGGCAAGATAGACACGAAGCCCACGCCTAACACAGTAGTACAAGTTTATACGGCAACTAGCTCCACAGATGACACAGAGATTGCTGAAATGTATGATGAGTTAAAAGAAATTATTCAGATAGTGAAGGGAGATGAAAATTTAAATGGGTGACTTAAATTCGGTAGTAGGAAAAGGAAGAGAAGGTGAATATAGAATGGGAATAAAAACTGGAAGAGGAAGCTGCCTAGTAGAATTTTGCGCAAAGCATAACTTAATCACAGCTAACACTTGGTTCAAGAATCCTGAAAAAAGGTTGTATGTATGGAAGAGGCCTGGAGATACTGGAAGGTTTCAGATAGATTATATAATGATAAGACAGAGCTTTAGGTACCAGGTTTTACATTTTAAGACATTTTCAGGGGCAGATGTGGACTCTGACCATAATCTATTGGTCAAGAATTGTAGATTAAAACTGAAGAATCGGCGAAAAGGTGGGAATTTAAGGAGATGAGACCTGTATAAACTGACAGAACAGGAGGTTGTAGAGAGTTTCAGGGAGAGCATTAGAGAAATACTGACAGAAATGAGGGAAATTAATAGAGTAGAGAAAGAATGGGTAGCTTTGAGGGATGAAATAGTGAAGGCAGCAGAGGATCAAGTAAGTAAAAAGGCGAGGGCTAGTAGAAATCCTTGGGTAACAGAAGATGTCTTAAATTTAATCGATGAAAGGAGAAAATATAAAAATTCAGTAAATGAAGGAGGCAAAAAGTAATACAAACATCTCAAAAATGAGATCGACAGGAAGTGCAAAATGGCTAAGCAGGGATGGCTAGAGGACAAATGTAAGGATGTAGAGGCATATCTCACTAGGCGTAAGATGGATACTGCCTACAGGAAAGTTAAAGACCTTTGCAGAAAAGAGAACCACTTGTATAAATATCAAGAGCTCAGATTGAAACCCAGTTCTAAGCAAAGCAAAGAAGGGAAAGCAGAAAGCTGGAAGGAGTATATAGAGGGGATGAAAAAGGGCGATGTACTTGAGGACAATATTACGGAAATGGTTGTAGAGGAAGGTGAAATGGGAGATATGATACTGCGTGGAGAGTTCGACAGAGCACTGAAAGACCAATGTCGAAACAAGGCCCCGGGAGTAGACAACATTGAATTAGAACTACTGACAGCCTTGGGAGAGCCAGCCCTGACAAAACTCTACCATCTGGTGAACAAGATGTATGAGACAGGCGAAATACCCTCAGACTTCAGGAAGAATATAATAATTCCAATCCCAAAAAAAGCAGGTATTGACAGATGTGAAAATTGCCGAACTATCATTTTAACACGCCACAGCTGCAAATACTAACGCGAATCCTTTACAAACGAATGGAAAAACTGGTAGAAGCCGGCCTCGGGGAAGATCAGTTTGTATTCCGTAGAAATGTTGGAACACGTGAGGCAATACTGACCCTACGACTTATCTTAGAAAATAGATTAAGGAAAGGCAAACCTACGTTTCTATGATTTGTAGACTTAGAGAAAGCTTTTGACAATGTTGACTGGAATACTCTCTTTCAAATTCTCAAAGTGACAGGGGTAAAATACAGGGAGCGAAAGGCTATTTACAGTTTGTACAGAAACCAGATGGCAGTTTTAAGAATCGAGGGGCATGAAAGGGAAACAGTGGTTGGGAAGGGAGTGAGACAGGGTTGTTGCCTATCCCCGATGTTATTCAATCTGTATATTGAGCAAGCAGTAAATGAAACAAAAGAAAAATTTGGAGTAGGAACTAAAATCCATGGAGAAGAAATAAAAACTCTGAGGTTCGCCGATGACATTGTAATTCTGTCAGAGACAGAAAAGGATCTGGAAGAGCAGTTGAACGGAATCGACAGTTTGTTGAAACGTCAATAAAAGCAAAACGAGGATGATGGAATGTAGTCAAATTAAGTCGGGTGATGCTCAGGGAATTAGATTAGGAACTGAGACACTCAAAGTAGTAAAGGAGTTTTGCTATTTGGGGAGAAAAATAACTGATGATGGTCGAAGTAGAGAGGATATAAAATGTAGACTGGCAATGGCAAGGAAAGCATTTCTGAAGAAGAGAAATTTGTTAACATTGGGTATAGATTTAAATGTCAGGAAGTCGTTTCTGAAAGGATATGTGTGCAGTATAGCTATATATGGAAGTGAAAGGTGGACGATAAATAGTTTGGACAAGAAGAGAATAGGAGGTTTAGAAATGTGGTGCTGAAGAAGAATACCGAAGGACTTTGATAAGGAGATCTTGGAAATTAAACCAGAGATACAATCATATGAAACTCTTATAGACCTTGTCAAGAAAATCTCTCGACGGCGCATACCTAGAGGACGCCGCACCCAGTATATCGCTGGACTAAATGGTAGCAGGAAGGAAGCTCTGAAAAAGTATGAAGAACTGTACAATAAGGACCCCTTCTCAGAGGAAACGATCCAGGCAGGTGAGGTACTGATGTCTGGTATCTCCGAAGCGAGAAAGGAAAAGTGGTGCAACCTCCTACAAGAGACGGACATGAAGCACAGCAATAGGTAGGAAGGCATGGAAACTGGTCAAAAGTCTCAACAACGACCCAACAGAACCACAACCAAATTACAGTGAAGTTACACCTGATCAGATAGCTCACCAACTACTCATGAACGGAAAAACTAAAAGGAAGATCAGGAATGGCAAAATTAAAAGAAAATTGAACGAGGAGATTAGCTTCCTAGCTCGTCCGTTCTTCATTCAGGAGCTACAAGATGCCATCAATGATTTGAAAAACAATAAGGCCGCTGGCCTCGACGATCTGAGATCTGGGCAAATTAAACATTTTGGACCGTGAGTACAAGCATGGATCCTAGAGCTAATGAATAACTGTATTACAACAATGCAAATTCCTAAACTGTGGAGGAAAGCTCGGGTTATTGCGTTATTAAAACCAGGGAAAGACCCAGCTGAAGCTAAAAATTTCCGGCCTGTGTCACTGCTTTGTCATTTATTTAAAGTGCTGGAGCGAATGGTCCTCAAACGCATAGCTGATTATGTGGACAAAGCCCTCATTAACGAACAAGCTGGATTCCGACCAGGAAAATCATGCTGTGGCCAAATCCTTAATCTCACACAGTACATCGAAGACGGCTATCAGAGAGGAGAAGTAACTGGGGTCGCATTCCTGGATCTCAGTGCTGCATATGACACAGTTAACCATAAGTTGCTTACCCAAAAAGTGTATAATGTCACTAAGGACTACAGCCTTTCTATGTTCGTGCGATGTCTGCTACAAAACAGACGCTACTATGTAACCTTACAATCTAAAAACAGCCGATGGAGGACACAGAAAAATGGACTTGCACAGGGTAGTGTCTTGGCTCCAATATTATTTAACATCTATACCAATGATCTTCCCATCAGCCGCCAGACACGGATGTTCATATATGCTGATGATGCAGCAGTGGCCACACAGGATAAAACCTTTGAACAAATGGAGGAGAATCTCACAGGAGCCTTAACAGAACTTGCTACCTATTACGACGGCAATAATCTCAAACCAAACCCTAGTAAATCTCAAGTATCCGCCTTCCATCTTAGGAACAAACAAGCCAAACGGAAACTCCGAGTCATGTGGTAAGGGGAAGAGCTGAAACATACAAACAGCCCAAAATACCTGGGAGTAACATTGGACAGAGCACTTACTTTTAAGCAGCACTGTCACAACACTAAAAAAAAGGTCTTTGCCGGGAACAACATACTGCGGAAGCTAACAGGTTCATCGTGGGGAGCTCAACCACAGACATCATTTACCCCATCATAGGCAAAGCACCACCCACTATCCGCAGACAAGTAGCCGCCGAGATCGAAACATCAAAACAAAAGAATGATCCTCGACACCCGATGCATATGCACCGAAAACAACGTGTCCGGCTGAAATCCCGCAGGAGTTTCATTGAAACTACTGAAGAGCTCGCCACCAAGCCCGCCGCAAGGCGGCTATCTCTTTGGGAAGAAATGGTGCCACACTCCACAATGGAACTACTTGAGGAGGGATCTGCAGGATTTCAACTACCTTTTACAACTTGGAGGTCATTAAACCGGCTGCGCACTGGAGTAACTGGGTGCAAATCAAACCTATTTAAATGGGGTTACAGTGATGGCGACAGGTGTGAATGCGGAGCAATACAGGACTTGGACCACCATCGGATCTGCCCAGATATGTCTACAACATGCACTAAAGATGATATTTTGAAAGTCAATGACAAAGCAATCTACGTTGCTAATTACTGGGAAGGGAAGATATAATTGGTGCATCCGGACACGGAAGAAGAAGAAGAAGATGGTAGATCACATAACTAATGAGGAGGTATTGAATAGAATTGGGGAGAAGAGAAATTTGTGGCACAACTTGAGTAGAAGAAGGGATCGGTTGGTAGGACATGTTCTGATGCATCAAGTTATCACCAATTTAGTATTGGATGGCAGTGTGGAGGGTAAAAATCGTAAAGGGAGACTAAGAGATGAATACGCTAGGCAGATTCGGAAGGATGTATGTTGCAGTAGGTACTGGGAGATGAAGAAGCTTGCACAGGATAGCATGGCGAGCTGCATCAAACCACTCTCTGGACTGAAGACCATCACCACCACAACAACAACAACAAACAATTACAACTCACAATTTGAAAGACGGATTGTTCGAGAAATTACTCAACAGAATCAATTAAATCCCTAAATAGGTTGCTATATGAAATTAAGCTTGGCAATTGTTAAATAAATTTTCTGTTAGAAATTTTTAACTGCGAATGGTGTTGCGGTTGTGTCATCTTTGCGTTCCCCTTACACACCACAGCCCACGTGCTGGTCTTCACATTTTCCCTGGTAAAACCCTTTGGATGCTTCGTATTACTTTCGTCTCTCTTCGATTTATTCTCAGTCCAAATTCTATTTAACAAATCCCGTAATTCCTCATCACTTTCACTGCGGATAGCAATGCTATCAGCAAATTTTATCGTTGGTGTACTTTTACCCTGAATTTTAATCCCACTCTCGACCCCTACTTTTGAATTCTACATTGCTTCTTGAATAGTAGTCCGCATCTCGTGGTCGTGCGGTAGCGTTCTCGCTTCCCACGCCCGGGTTCCCGGGTTCGATTCCCGGCGGGGTCAAGGATTTCCTCTGCCTCGTGATGACTGGGTGTTGTGTGCAGTCCTTAGGTTAGTTAGGTTTAAGTAGTTCTAAGTTCTAGGGGACTGATGACCATAGATGTTAAGTCCCATAGTGCTCAGAGCCATTTGAACCTTGAATAGTAGGCGCAAAACAATATATACCTGTCTTACATCTCTTCTAATCCAAGCACATCGTTCTTGGTCTCTCACTTTTATTGTATTCTCTTGGTTCTTGTACATATTGTAAACTACCCGTCTTTCTCTGTAGTTTACCCTTATCATTCTCCGAATTTAGAACATCTTGCACTATTTTACATTGTCGAACTCTTTTTCTAGATCGACAAATCCTATGATCGTGTCTTAATTTTTCTTCATTCTTGCTTCTGTTGTCACGTGCAAAATCAGAACTGCCTCTCTGGTGCCTTTATCTTTCCTGAAGTCCGCCTGCTTAGCTGGGTCGTAACGTCGCCCAATGTGGCGCCGACTGAAATAAGACTCGCACTTGGCGGCTGAACCTGCCCGGATGGGGACTCCCGGCCAACTATGGCTTACGCTCATTTCATTTTTTTATCTTTCATACAGCCAAACCGTTAATCTAACAGTTACTCAATTTTCTTTTCCATTCTGCTGTATATTACTCTTGTCAGCACCTTGGATGCGTGAGGTGTTAAATTGTTGGTGCGATAGTTTTCGCCCCTGTCTGCTTTAGCTGTATTCGGAATTGTGTGGATGATGTTTTTCCGAAAGTCCAATGGTACGTCGTCAGTCTCATAGTCGTTCGGCTGTCATATCCCCTAATCATTTTAGAAATTCCGATCTTTTGTTCTCCATCCCTTCAGCTTTATTTGATCTCAAGTCTTCCAGAGCTCTTCTAATTTCTTGTATCAGGTAATCAGGAAAGTCCTCCCACCTCAGAGGCGTTCTAAGTACTCTTCCCACTTATCCGCCCTCTTCTCTGCGTTTAACAGTGGAATCCCTATTGCATTCTCAATGTCACCACCCCTGCTTTTTTCACCAAACATTGTTTTGGCTTTTCTATATGCGTAATCAGTCCTTCAGACAATAATATCTTCCTATTTTTCCTCAAATTTTTCCTGCTTCTCTGGACTTATATTTATTTCATTTCTAAGTTGCATATTCCTGTATTCCAGTCTTTCCCCGAACATTTTGTACTTTTTTCGACGATCAATTTAAGTAGGCCTCCTTCCTCTATTACCCACAATTTTTTTCAGTTAAGTGTCTCATAAATACAGAGGGGTCCAAAAAAATTTATCCACTGTTTAAAAGTCCATAACTCGTAAACTGATTGACGGAGTTGTCTCATTTTTGGTGAAAGTGTAGCTTAAAGTCCAGCTTAAAGATAACACTGTAGATGTTCGAAATTGTCACCATTTTGTCGATAAACGACGTCCTTTAGTGTTTCCCACAGGTAAAATTCCAGAGGAGTTAGGTCTAGGAAACGTGGTGGATACTCCACAGCACGTCTACGGCCTATCCATCTTCCTGGTAGATTTTCGTCGAGATACGCCCTAACACGATTTTGGTAGTGGCCTGGGGTACCATCTTTTTGAAAGGAAACTCTTCTGTCTCCATACAAGTCTCGGATGGCAGTAAAGTGGATGTCTGAAGCTTCTGAAGGCACACCTCACCGGTAACTGTGCCGTCAAAGAAGAATGGCCCAATCAAGCCCCGGAAAGACAACCCACACCAGACATTTACTCCTGGCAATTTACGGCTTTGTTTACACGGACGTTCGGATTTTCGGCGGCCCAGTAGATGCAATTGTGGCGATTTACTGTACCATTGAGTTTGAACTGTGCCTCATCAGACCACACAATCATCTCTGCAAACTCTTCATCGTTTCGCACAATATTAGTAAACCACTCGCAGTACTCCCTTCTACGATCTGAGTCGTCCTCGTTCATTGCGTGTAGCAATCGTGGGATGTAGCACTTACACTTTGCTGTCTTCAAAATTCGCCGAACACTTGAGCGGCTCACTCCTGTTTCAAGGGCACACTGTCTCACAGACTTCTGTGGTGAGCGAGTGAATTGTTGTAACACACGACGGGAGTTAGCTGGACTTGTTACTGTTATAGGTCGTCCAGATCGTTGTTTGTGTACCTCTTTAACACAGCCTTAGGCTTCAAATTTGTCTCGAATGCAACGAATCGTAAAACGTGTCGGTGGCTCTGTTTGATACTCATTTCGCCATTGCCGTTGAACCTCATTAATGTTTTCGTACTTACAATACCTGACTTCCTTTCATCGAATGTAAGCCTTGCGCCAGCCATGTTCACTCGAGTAACTAGGTACAACTAAGAACAAAACACTGACTATCTGGCGACTGTCATCTGACAAAACAAAACAACGCAATACAACGCTTGTGTGCCGATTGCCGGAACTACAAACTATTACACTACCAAAGAGGAGACAACTCCGTCAATTAGTTTGCCAGTTATGGACTTTTAAACATAGGATACATTTTTTGGACCCCTCTGTATGTCTTTCCAACAGCTGTGATTGCTTTTTTTTAGAGGTTTACACTCCGCTTCAGCTGGACTGCCTATTGTGCTATTCCTTATCGCAGGATCCGCATCCTCAGCAAACTTCAAACGCCTCTCATCATTTCTCATTACTTCAGTGTCCCACTTCTTCTACACTGATTCTACTGTACAATGCTCAATCTTCCTTCTATTCTTCATCGTTGCTAAATGGTTATCTGAGTCTTTATCTATTCCTGGATACGGCTTAGAATCCAGTATCTCGTTTCGGAATCTGTATGGCTATGATGCAATACAGCTGGAATCTTTCCATGTCTCCGAAACTTTTCCAAGTATGCCTCCTCTTATGATTCTTGAACATTATTCGCTATTACCATCTTAAATTTACTGCATAACTCAATTAGTCTTTCTCCTCTTTCCTATTGCCTGGTCCATATACTCCCGTAACACTTTCTCCTATACCTTCCCCTACAACTGCGTTCCAATCCCCCATTATTATTAGATTTTTGTCTCCCTTTACATACTCAATTATCCGTTCAGTATCCTCATACTTCCTCCATCTCTTCAGCTTCTACTTGCGATGTAAGCACGTATACTAAAAAATATCGTTGTCAGCGATGACTTTGTGTCCATCTGGTGAGAACAACCCTATCACTGAACTATTCACAGTGGTTCGCTGTCTTCCCTAACTTTCTATCCACAATGAAACCTACTCCCGTTACCCCATTTCATGCTGCTGTTGATATTACCCTATAATCATCTGACCAGAAATTCTTATCTTCTTTCCATTTCATCTCACTAATCCAACTATATCTAGAGTGAGCCATTGCATTCCCATTCTCAGATTTTCTAGCTTCCCCATCACCTTTAAATTGAACGACATACCATGCTGCGAGCGCGGGTTAGCCGCGTGGTCTTAGGCGCCTTGTCGCGATCCGCGCGGCTCCCTCTGTCGAAGGTTCGAGTCCTCCCTCGGACATGGGTGTGTGTGTTGTCCTTAGCATAAGTTAGTTTAAGTTCGATTAAGTAGTGTGCAACCTTAGGGACCAGTGACCTCAACAGTTTAGTGTCCCATAAGTTGTTGTTGTTGTTGTTGTGGTCTCCATGCTACTCTATCCTGTGCAAGCTTCTTCATCTCCCAGTACCTAATGCAGCCTACATCCTTCTGAATCCCATAAAATATTACTACAAATTTCCAATTTCCATGCTCCGATTCTTAGTATTTTATTCTTCCGTTCGTTAACCCATCTTTTTCTCTTTGACCCCCCCCCCCCCACCTCCACACACACACACACACTTCCTAGACCCCTCCCAGAGATCGGGAATCTTTAGCCAGTGGAGAGATCATCATGATACTTTCACAATTACAGTACAGTGTCGTGTGGATGCACCTTATGTGTCTTTAATGCAATGGCTTCGATTGCCTTCTGCTCTTCGTGCCGTGGTGAGTCCTCCGCCTTCTAGGGACAGTTCCCCTAAGGCCAAGAGGGGTTTCCTGAACCTTTGTCCACTCCTCCATTCTCTTCGACAAAGCCGTTGACAGAGTGAAGGTTCCTTCTTAAGCCGGAAGTCTTCGCCGCCATTGTTGATTTTTATTCAAAACGTGAGGAGTGGCAGGATTCGAAACTGGGCCCCATGGCGTTTTTGCTTATTAGTCAATGGTGCCTCTAGGTACCCGGTTGATGAGGGATACCTCATGGGAATATTGTCCATTAATGTTCTGCTCCTGTAAGCTCGACTAATCTAACAGTAAGAACATCCCTAAATTGTTCACATAAATCAACGATCTGTTTCCTCTGCTTAGCCAGTACATGCGTCAGGTCATAAATCGGAACACCGATATCGAACTGAATTGCAATATGGTTTTGACGCCCTGGTCTTCTTTTCACCATAAACTTACGAAATTTGAAGACATCACTGAGCAAGTAACATGCCTCACGGATGAAATCAGAACTTCTAATGGCTGACACAGACAAATTATGTACCTGGCTCTTTAATAGTTCCCGGAATCCGCAAGCTTACAGAACTCAGCCCCACTCGGAAATCCTGGAAGTTTATGCAGCTCACAATGAGAGGAAGACCAGTCTTCACTGGCCAAGCAAACAGAACTCCCAACATCGAGAAGGCCACCAAGGGGCTCCTCATTTATAACTGGACATAGGAGGGCGATCCAAAAAGTTAACTCTTTTTTTTCGACGCATTTACTTCAAATACAGACACAAGCAAGATGCCATTTCTCAACATAACTACCCTTCCAATACTGTTGTAGCAACTTTTCCATTCGAATACGGCTGTGACAGCAGCCAAGAGTGCACCGCTTCTTTAACTCATCATCACTTTCAAAGCGTCGCCGATAGCGTCCTTCTGGGGTCCAAACACGTGATAATCCGAAAGGCAGTCTGGGGGATGCAGTGCGACCTGAAACCTCAGTTTCCGAATGACGGAAGGAGTTCCAGCGGTGGCGTGGGGGTGCGCGTTGTCGTAAAGGATAAGAACGCCTCTAGGCATAAGTCCCCTGCGACGGTTTCGTATTGCTTTAGCTCGTTCTTCAACATGGCGCTGTACTGAGTACTGTTCACTGTTTCACCCCTTTGCTGATAGTGCTCCATAAACGGCCCATTCCTATCCCAGAAGATCGTGTAAAAGATCTTCCCGGCAGAGGACTGAGACGTTAATTTCTTTTTGGCTGGAGAAGTTGTGTGTCGCCATTCTGAAGACTGTCTTTTGCTTTCTGGTTCACAGTGGTGCAACCAGGTTTCGTCTCCTATAACGATACGTGGCAGAAAGTCATGTCCTTCAGCGTTATATCGTGCCAGAAATGATGTGGCAACCTGAACAAGCTTCGTCTTGTGTTCAACAACGAGAATCCTAGGCACCCACACAAAAAGCGGTACTTGAGAACCTCATCAATAATGGTATCAGCGAATCCGACTCTGATACTAGGTTCCCTGGCTAAAGTTTCTACAGAAACACGCCGGTTCTCGCAAATTATGGCGCCAGCGCGTTCCACATTCTCGTCAATAACTGTCGTGCTGGAACGACCAGAGCGTCGCTCATCTGTATCAGGCGTAAGTCTACTTTTAAAGGCATCTACCCACTCGTGCACTCTTCTCTCACTAATGAAACTATCTCCATACCTTTCCAACATCCTATCGATTTGTTGAGGTTTTGTGCCCTTCGACCACAAAAATTACATTACTGCTTTCTGTTGTTTTATGGTGCACACAGGTAGGGAAGCACCTATTTTGTTTTAACTGTCTTTCCTATTCAGCTTCTCATACCATCTGTCGGTATATGCCGGACCTTTCTTAAAACATGCGTATTCACTACCCTAAACTAAACTCCTCCCGAACAAGCCAGAAGGCCCAAAGGTGCCGGCCGGCCGCCGTGTCATCCTTTGAAAATAGGCGTCACTGCATGCGGATAGGGAGGACATGTGGTCAGCACACCGCTCTCCCGGCCGCATGTCAGTTTCCGAGACTGGAGCCGCTACTTCTCAGTCAAGTAGCTCCTCAGTGTGTCTCACAAGGGCTGAGTGCACCCCGCTTGCCAACAGCGCTTGGCAGACCGGATGGTCACCCATCCAAGTGCTAGCCCAGCCCGATAGCGCCATATTCACTTCCCGGTAGTTTCAAATGCCTGACGTGTTGCTGGCCGCTGTGACCGAGTGGTTTTATGCGCTTCAGTCCGGAACCGCACTGCTGCTACGGTCGCAGGTTCGAATCCTGCCTCGGGCATGGCTGTTTGTGTGATGTTCTTAGGTTAGTTAGGTTTAAGTAGTTCTAAGTATAGGGGACTGATGACCTCAGATGTTAAGTCCCATAGTGCTTAGAGCCATTTGAACCATCTGAGCCTGATGTGTTAATCACATTTAATACTGATTGCTTTTGAACTGCGTTCGTACACTGAGAATAGCCCTAATCCTTCTGCAAAGGGGTCTTCTTAGTAATTCCTCCTTAACATACAGTTGTGTGTATTTTAAGCTTCCCCACCTCGTAGAATTCCTTGCTATGTGTCCACCACCTTTACACTTAAGACATATTACTGTTAGCAAAACCGGCTGACTTCTTTGGTCAAATCCTTTACCTTTCTGCCACCTACCGCTAAAGCATTCGACCGGTTTTTAGCGGCTTGCAGATGAATCATCGACTCTCCTTTCGGAAGACAGGCTGAAGCGGTCACTGGGACGCATTTCTTCAGTAACGCTTCCGGCCATTTGCCCTTCACTATAATGCACACTTCTTGTCCTTCACTATAATCCAGACTTCTTCTATTTCTTTAATTGCCATTAAATACTTTTCTAATGGTTCTTCACATCGCTGGCCGGTGTGGCCAAGCGCTTCTAGGCGCTTCAGTCTGGAACCGCGCGACCACTACGGTCGCAGGTTAAAATCCTGCTTCGCGCATGGATGTGTGTGATGTCCTTAGGTTAGTTAGGTTTAAGTAGTTCTAGGGGACGGATGACCTCAGATGTTAAGTCCCATAGTGCTCAGAGACATTTGAACCATTTCTTCACATCGTTGCGTCCCAAAATATCCCTTCTGTTTAGCTCATGTCGAGAATGGAGGCTCAGCTGATTTCGAAAAATTAGCTCCCGTAATTCAACAAAAGACAGTTTCCGCCACGTGGATTCAGCCAATAGAAAATATGAGCAAGAACAGCACGCCCAGCTCCAGAGAGAATTTTATTAGATTATAAAAACCTCAACGTGATCCTACTAACGGCAAACGAGGGTTACGTTGTAATTTTAATTCGGATGGTCGATCTTAATTGACGAGTGCTCGAAGTGGGCGGGCTCCGCCTGTGCTGCATTGTAGACGCGCCGTTTTTCAGAACGCCCGGACGACTCGAGAGTCGTACAAAAATTCAGAGATAAATTAGAGCCTGATAACTTTACGGATTATAATAGAAGAGAGGGAAAATTCTGTCACGTATCATTCTGAAAGGGTCTCACTTGGAAGTATCGACGGAAGATATTCCAGTGGGAAAAACTTTCAAATTGTTGTTAGAGATGTTAGCATGACTCACGTTCGCACTGTTGTGGCAAGACACTTGAGGACGCGCCATTTCTCAGTAGAACACGGATGGGGTGAGGATATGTCACGAGGCGGCTCCGCACTTACGGCGAAATAAGCATTGTGCTTGTGCGTGTTACATAAATAATGTTGCCGAAAGGCAAATCCCGTAGGAGGTGAATTGTTTGGTGATTACGTATGTTTTGGCTCAGTAGCATACTCAAACGACGTCACACAGAGCGCAGAGCTTCTGTCATTCGCAACGCCATTGTTACAATGCAAGTAAGTAAGTTGGTTGCCTTTACTGTTCCACCGTGTGCTGTCTCAATGTTATGTAATTAGTGTCGCTCCTGACCATTTCTTTGCGGCAGAAAAATATTTTAGTCATTTTGGGTTCATTATGAAAGTGATGCATTTCCAAAACTGTCCCGGCGATGTGCGGTATCAAGACCCGCTTGACACTTACAGTTCCAGACACAGTAGAATGGCGGGATATTATTATTGTGCCTCCGGTGCAAGTAGCTTATCTTGTGTAAAGTACTTTCGGGTTGAGAGACAGTAATATATTCCGAATGCACTGTGAATTCTGATCGAAGCAGATGGTGCTTTATGCCAGTGCTGTTAAATGTACACATACGAAGCTGGAGGACAATCGACTTTGACAATATATCAAAATTTCACCAGCTTTGTCTTTAGTTTATTTACCATGGGTTAACCACTCCCCCAAAGTATTGTTCTCGCAGTAATTTCGTACTCAGAATTCAGCGACAGAGTGCAACGTGCGGTTAGCTGTCCTGTGGGTGATTCGCGTGAGTTTGACGCGTGTGGATGGTGCCTTTGGAATACAGATTTGCAGAAACTGAAAGACTGAACTGGTAGGCAATATACCCACGCAGCCCTGTCAGACCATAGCGTCCTGATACAGGCAACAGATGTTTAATATGTTGCTAGTTAGAGTTTGTACCGTTAATATTGCCTCTCGTCATATACCGATGTGTTTTAATTTGGTAGAAACGAAAAAGGTAACGAGACAAATTCACCTAAAATACGAGAGGGAAAACCAACTGGCTTACGTGCGAGCGAGATAGTTGGCTAACTCAAAAAAGAGTGTAGACTGTAATTCAGTTAATATGCTGTTACACGACAAAATTAGTAAGGAAACGTGAGGAGAAAATTTTTTCAAAGTTCGAACTGCCAGAGTTAGCCACTCGAAAGTGTTGCCATCTGTCAGTCGGGAAGCGTAAGAATTTCAACACCGTTACTGGGTCAGGAAGAAAGCCATCTGGACACTTAACAGACTGCCAGTATCTCAGCAGAAAATGGTTAGACTAGTGCAGACGAACTGCCTTCGTTTCTCTCGTAATATTTCGTAAGATACAACAGGCAGGAAGCAACAACTCCAGCAAGAGTTTGCCTAAGCAGTAAAGACTCTTAAATTCGTTAAGAAAATGTAACGGACGACTCAGGAAGAGCAGAATCAGTTCAGTCGTTACGAATGCCTCTAGAGCAGGGCCCCTCCCTGACAACATAAATACTCCACTACCTCTTGCTTTTGGCACTCGATCAGAAGGATCGATGGTGTTCATGTCGTTTGCACTCGATTGTCTGGTTATGGTATGGTAACATCTCGTGCGTGAGATTTTTCTAGTGTCGGTCTTGCACTTTTTGCCCTTTTAGAAGATCAGCGACCCGAAGCCACCTCTGCTGGAGAACAGTACCGAAGTCAGAACAGCAGCCAGCGCTGGTAGGTGGTCAGAGGGTCTACCAGCATGGCTCCGATCCAGGGCAGAAGCAGCCCTAAACTCCAGCGTTGGGCGGGTCTGAAGCCCTACTGGCGGTCCAGATTCGGCATTCAGCACGGCATCCGACACCGTGTTCCATGTGAGTGGACAACGTGGGCAGTGATACGGGAGGGTTTGAGTATTCCCAGAAATGGCGTGAGAATCGAACATACACGTCGTAGTCACCGCTATATTCAAGTCGAGCTACCGACAAAGCGGGTGTACCTTACCAACGAGGGGATAAATCGTCGCAGCAGGGTGTCATCGACTTCCACTTAGAATTGATGCAGTGTCCTCGGCAGCCATGAGTCCTCTATTGGATTCAGCGGATTCCTCTCTGAATTACGTAGACACCAGCTGGTGCCGAAGACATAGCAATAACTTGAATTTTCAGTAATAAATGGAATAGGTTTGAATACAGGTCCTCGGTCGGCATCCTGACGAATTATCAGGGGTTTGCAGCTCGGCAGAAGGCGACCCTGCAAATTGGAGCGCAAAAGTACTCCAACCCAGTGCCAGTCCAGTAAGCACTGAATGCCCTCCAATGTCAGTCACAGAGCATGAGTCAAAGGAGGACACTGTTATTAGTTCTCAAAAGAAAAAATTATATTCTTTGCTACGTCCAAGTTAGGACTGACAGGCTTTGAAATGACATTTTTAGACCGAGAGAACCGGCAGATTTATCGCAATTCAAGGTAAATAGTCGGCAAGAGTATCTTGTTCCGACACTTTGCAAAATATGTAATTTAACAGGTCGTAGTACACGGTGTGACACATTTGTACCACCTTCAGAAAATACGGCCATTCGATAGACTATTGTTCAGAATCTCGTTGGTTAATAATCACGCGTGGGAACTAAATGTAACTGTTTCCTTTTGCAACTATGGCTGTTAAATTACCGTCGGAAGTGATACTAGTCGATTCATGTAAAAGAGGGATAGATAAATTGTACAAATGTGGCACAGACACGGACAGCTAATACCAACGAGGTGATAGACACTCTTATGAAGCAAGTTTGTTACAGAATAACACACAGCAGAAAACTCTTAACGAACAACTAATACAACGAGTACAATCTTTATTGGCAGACCAACAGCCTCAGTCGGATTTATGTGAGACTAAAACAGTAGTAAATGCTCCTTCGTCATTTACTGACCTTCCAGAGGATGTTTTTGTATTTACAGACGAAGTAATAGTGACAGTCGCATTAAGCAACTGGTCAGATGAAACATGCTTACGGACGGCAAACTTATAAATCACGGATGAACTGAAAACTTACAAAAAAATGGCTCTGAGCACTATGGGACTTAACATCTATGGTCATCAGTCCCCTAGAACTTATAACTACTTAAACCTAACTAACCTAAGGACATCACACAACACCCAGTCATCACGAGGCAGAGAAAATCCCTGACCCCGCCGGGAATCGAACCCGGGAACGAAAACTTACATCTCGTATCATGAAGCGCTTAATAAAGTATCAACATTCAGAGAGTAAGCAGAGGTTTGTGTCAGAGTTATAGAAAACAGAACAATACACGATCTTTTAGGGAGAAACTCAATTGTTTAACACAGAAGTCGTCGAATTAAACAGTTGAATCATTTTCTGACTGAAAACACGAAATTAATGTACGGACTTTGAGCTGACCCAAAAGCCATATGCGGACAGACTCATTCTCAAAGAAGGAGAAAATAGATCACTGGACTTTTCTCAGAAGTATCCACCAGATTTTTCATGGCGGGTGTGAATGGAAAATTCCGAGATCTATATGTGATAGTGAGAAAGGCAAACAGCAGCAGCGCTATCTTACTTAAAAAATGGTGGCAAATATGATCATTATGTTATGACTTCATGGAATACCAGGAAATTGGTAGGATACGCTGGAAAATTGGTAAACTGATGGGGAAGGCCGTAAACTGGCAAACTGACGAGACAAGCCGAAAAACTGACTGGAAATTTGTAAGATAGACCATAAAATTAGCAAATTGGTGGGATAGACCATAAAATTGGCAAACTGGTAGGATGTGTGAACTGGTGCAATCCCCATTACCACTCACTTGTGATCTGTGTATTGCTTGTTAGTCATGTGTGCCATTCGATGTGTCCACGGTGGGGACGGTTCACTTCTGGGCTGCCACACACACATATGAGCCGGCGTTGTCTTGCTCAGTTGCAGTCCACCCAGATAACATAACGCATGTCTCAGAAGGACTCTTGGTGGCTACAGTCATGTTCTTCTTTACGCCGGCCGTATGGCCGAGCGGTTCTAGGCGCTTCAGTCTCGAACCGCGCAACCGCTACGGTCGCAAGTTCGAATCCTGCCTCGGGCATGGATGTGTGTGATGTCCTTAGGTTAGTTAGGTTTAAGTAGTTCTAAGTCTGGGGGACTGATGACGTCAGATGTTAAGTCCCGTAGTGCTCAGAGCCATTTGAACCATTTTCTTCAAGCTATGCACTAGCGTAATTAGAAAAAATGTACTGGACAATATACTTCCATTTTAGTTATATGCAAACCGCATAAACTATTGCTGCCTGCAGCCGGCCCCTGTGGCCGAGTGGTTTTAGGCGCTGCTGCAACGGTCGCAGGTTCGAATCCTGCCTCGGCGCATGGATGTGTGTGCTATCCTTAGGTTAGTTAGGTTTAAGTAGTTCTAAGTCTAGGGGACTGATGACCTCAGATGTTAAGTCCCATAGTGCTTAGAGCCGTTTTTATTCCTGCGTGCGGCCAGCCGGGGTGCTCTGGCTCACAAACAGAGTAGCCCGATTACCATCCCATCTGGTCTTTTAATGTCTGTTAAGAGTTTATGACCGATGAGCCAGTCCATAAAAGACTTTGTGGCAGTCAGTAAAGCACACATGGTTTATCACTTTTTACGCAGCTGAATAGTTAACAAATGTTTTGGATACTTTTGAGCACAGTCCAGTTGGAGATATACTACAATAGTAATAATGGGCTGTGATTGGAAGAGAGGAGAGAGGTGTGCGATGTATGTTTTGATAAATAATTCAAGCAGTTGATATACTTTTGACCACAGCCCAGGCAAGAGTACTGGGACCCCACAGAAATTGGCAGAGAACATGTTGACAGGTGGCAGGGGTAAAATACAGGGAGCGAAAGGCTATTTACAATTTGTACAGAAACCAGACGGCAGTTATAAGAGTCGAGGGACATGAAAGGGAAGCAGTGGTTGGGAAGGGAGTAAGACAGGGTTGTAGCCTCTCCCCGATGTTATTCAATCTGTATATTGAGCAAGCAGTAAAGGAAACAAAAGAAGAGTTCGGAGTAGGTATTAAAATCCATGGAGAAGAAATAAAAACTTTGAGGATCGCCGATGACATTGTAATTCTGTCAGAGACAGCAAAGGACTTGGAAGATCAGTTGAACGGAATGGACAGTGTCTTGAAAGGAGGATATAAGATGAACATCAACAAAAGCAAAACGAGGATAATGGAATGTAGTCGGATTAAGTCGGGTGATGCTGAGGGAATTAGGTTAGGAAATGAGACACTTAAAGTAGTAAAGGAGTTTTGCTATTTGGGGAGCAAAATAACTGATGATGGTCGAAGTAGAGAGGATATAAAATGTAGACTGGCAATGGCAAGGAAAGCGTTTCTGAAGAAGAGAAATTTGTTAACATTGAGTATAGATTTAAGTGTCAGGAAGTCATTTCTGAAAGTATTTGTATGGATTGTAGCCATGTATGGAAGTGAAACATGGACGATAAATAGTTTGGACAAGAAGAGAATAGAAGCTTTCGAAATGTGGTGCTACAGAAGAATGCTGAAGATTAGATGGGTAGATCACATAACTAATGAGGAAGTATTGAATAGGATTGGGGAGAAGAGAAGTTTGTGGCACAACTTGACCAGAAGAAGGGATCGGTTGGTAGGACATGTTCTGAGGCATCAAGGGATCACCAATTTAGTATTGGAGGGCAGCGCGGAGGGTAAAAATCGTAGAGGGAGACCGAGAGATGAATACACTAAGCAGATTCAGAAGGATGTAGGTTGCAGTAGGTACTGGGAGATGAAGAAACTTGCACAGGATAGAGTAGCATGGAGAGCTGCATCAAACCAATCTCAGGACTGAAGACCACAACAACAACAACATGATGACATCGGCATACAACTGGCAAAGAGCGAAGTGGGGGAGGGTAGGGGACAGGAAGGAGGGTTAGGGAGGGGAGGTGCAAGGAGGGGAGGGAGGGAGTGACCTTGAAGACAACAGTTGCAACTTAATACAGGTAGCCTGATACTTAACGTTAAGGTTGGCCAGAACGTACATCGCCACCTTTCCTGTGTAATCCAGAGGTAATTACGTGTAAATCTTATCCGCTGGAGAAAACTTTTCGATAGGTGTATGCATGAAAATGATAAATTGGGAGCACTCTATGACACTACCGAATTCATCCACCACTTGGCTTATAAATATACGATGGTCGTTCAATAAGTAATGCAACAAATTTTTTGTGAAAGTAGGTTGGTTTTATTCAGTACTCCAATGCACCATATTATTCCCCACTCCTTTGGAGATGGCCTTACATCACGTTACTGGGACGGTCTGTATGCCCACATGGTACCACCTTACTAGTCGACTTCGGAGCAAAGGTCTTGCTGCATCAGTAACCTCCCGTTCGTTCACGTACTGCTTCCCGTGGAATGCGTCAGCCATTGGACCAGACCATTGGAAGTCGGAAGCTGCGAGATCCGGGCTCTAGGGTGGATCACGAATAACACTCCAGTGAAGTTTTTGGAGCTCCTTTTCATGGAGAAGGAGAAGATAGCGTTTTAGTGGCGATGAACACGCTGAAGTCCTTCAGTTTCTTGAGGATAGCAGAATATACTTCAGAGTTCATCGTTGCACCATGAGGGAGGACTCCAAATAGGACAACCCCTTCATAGCCCCAGAAGAGCGCCGCCATGACTCTGCCGGCTGAGGATGTGGCTTTGAAATTTTTCTTCGGGGAAAAGGTGGTATGTCGCCATTCCATTGATTGTCGTTTTGTTTCCGATCTTGAACGCACGTTTCATCGTCTGTGACAACGCTCGATAAAAAACTGTCACGATCAGCCTCACAAAGAGCAAGTATTTCCTTACAGATGGTCCTTCATTGCTGTTTATTGTGTTTGTTCGGCAGTGAGAAACCCAGAGAGCATACGTCTTTGAGTACCTCGATTGGTGGACGATTGTTTCAGCATTACAAACAGGGAGGTTCATTTGTGCAGCGAAGTGTTTGACTTTGATCCGTCGATCGCCTCGAATGGGAATGTTCGCCCGTACCAACATCGCAGGAGGAAAAGCTGTGTACGGTCTGGCCGCCTCTTTGTGAGGCTGATCGTGACAGACAGAAGTGGGAGATCCGACAGGTTCGCTCGACCTTGTTGCGATGGTGACAGACTCCTTACCGAACGACTCACAGTGAGTTTGTTAATTGGCAGGTCTCGACAGACACTGTGCAGGCACCTATGAATATCTGGTTATCCACGCAAGAAACTCAATGACAGCTCTCTGCTTGGAAAGACACCATTTTTAAGTCTTCTTATAGCACGCCACCTAGCGAAACTTTATGAAACTATATAGGCTGAAGCGGAAATATTCAACAATATCCCACAAAAAGTTCCGCAATCTTTTCAACCGAAATTGGCCGAGAAGAAAAGTGTTGTGTCATTGAACGCCCCTGGTAGGAGTATGACATACAGTCACATAAATTATCTGTGCAACACTAACTCTTTATCACGCTGTATCTCGATATTTTCAACATATAACGCACCTCTTACTGCTAGCTACACTAATAAACCGAAACACTATGACCAGCAGCCAGCGCGGCGTTGGATGCGGCCTGGTGGCATTGCGGGCTCGTGACGCAGTAACAAAAGCACTCTGCGGAGCAGGCGCGGACGGGGATCACTCTAGCAAAATATGGGGTGTAAATGGGGAAATACATTGAGATAAGCGAATTTGACAAAGAGCAGATTATTATTACGTAGAACCTGTTAACGAGTATCTCGTTAACGGCGAAGCTGGCCGAATGTTCGCGTGCTACTAGTGTGAGCATCCACGGAAAGAGATAGGGCAGCAAAACCATCACTACGTGCTAAATGATTGGACGTCAACCGTTCTTCACAGAACGTGGGATTCGGAATCTTGTCTGGTCTTTAGAGTAGGACAGATGGCAATGCGTGGCGTCTCTGTCCAGAGACCACAATGGTGGGGCAAGCACAAGTGTTCATCGTATGTTGCTGAGCGTGGAGCTCCACAGCAGACCATCCCTACGTGTTCATATGCTGACCCAACGACATCGCCCATTACGACTGTAGTGGACAAAGAAACCACCGGGATTCGACCGTCGATCAATGGAAACGTGCCAGCTCTTCGGCTGAATCACATTTTTGCTACACTAGGTCGATGGTCGTCTCCACAAACGCTCTTATCGAGGCGAATGGCGGCTCGAAACGTGCTGCCCGCCACTAATACAGGCTGGTGGGAAAAGTATTATGCTATGGGAGACATTCTCCTGCACTTACAAGGGACTTGTGGTAGTAATCGAAGACATGCTGACAGCTGCGAACTACTTGCATCTCTTCATGCTTGATAACTTCCACGACGCCGATGTAATATTACAACAGTATAATTGTATGTGTCGGAGTCAGAACTGTGATACAGTGGTTTGAGGAGCACTGTAGTGAACGCACGTAGATGTCTCGGCTACTAAATTCGGCTGAAGTAAATCCTGTGTAATCAATCTGGATCGCTATTGGGAGCCAGCGCCGCGTACGCAAATCTGCGGCCCGTTATTTACCCCTGCGTAGGCATGTAATGCCCCATATCTCCACATATCTGCCAACAAACTTTCGGATCCCTGATACGCAGAATCAGTAATGTATTTCGTTCCGAACATGCTTTTAAGCAGTTGGTCATAATCTTTTGCCTCATCAGTGTATAATAAGACCTTTGTGGTACTTACGAATGAAACATTACGTTTCCCATTTTGACATAGTTCAGTTTGTACCATTAATAGCGTCAATTATCCACGATTGCTTTTATCAATGAATATCGGGTGTAGAAGTATGAAACCAGAATTTGGTTGGAATAACTACACGTCTGTTGTTTGAAACTGATAAACAATATTTTATTCAAATAATCTCCTTTGCTATTTATACATTTCTCCTATCTCTCCGGCAGGCTACGAATGCCACGCCAAAACAAGTTCTTTTTTTGAAGCGAACCAGTCAGCGAGCCATTTTCGTACATTTTCATACGAACTGGAGCGTTGTTCAGCGAGAGGGTACCCCATTGAGGCAAATCGCTGATAAGCGGGCGGAGCACGGTCTGGAGAATAAGCCGCATGTCCTACTATTTCCCAACTGAACGCCTCGGTCGTTTCTCTGACCCAGTCTGCTGTTTGTGATGGGGCGTTATCAAGGAGCAAAGTGTCTCTGTGTTGCCTTTTTCCATATTCTGGTCATTTTTCACGTAATGCGCGATTTAAATAGATCATGTACTGTCGGTAGCGATCAGTGTTAACGGTTTCATCAGGTTTTAGCGACACCCTTCTGTTCGCACCAAACGCAGAATATTGTCTTCTTTCCAAATCAATTTTGTCTTGGAGTCGATTTCAATGGCTTTCCTGGATTCACCCATGACTTCGACGCTTATGATTCTCAAAATACATCCATTTTTCATCACTTGTCACTATTCGATGGAGAAACGACTTTCTTTTGCATCTGGCAAGCAGCATTTCACAAGTGGTCTTTCTATTTGCTTGATGTCTGTCATTCAGTTCATGTGGAACTCGTTTTCCCACTTTCTGCACCTTTGCTATAGCTTTCAACCGACGAGAAACGGCTTTCTGCGTCACATTCAATTGTTTCGCGGGTTTATGTTGAGTTTGATTACCATCTTCATCCAATAAGGTCTTCAATTCATTGTCTTCGAATATTCGCGCTCGTCGTTTCTCACGTCAAAATCACCACTTTTAAATTTTTTAAACCACTCAAAACACTGTGTTTTCCCAAGCACATGTTCGCCGAAAGCTTCGACAAGCATTCGATGCGATTCTGATACAGTTTTCTTCAAATGATAACAGAAAACCAATGGTGTCCGCAAATCGTAGTTCGTATGCAGAAAACTCGACATGTTTACGGGTTTGAAACAGATACCGATGTATGGAACTTGGGTTTTCAATTCTTCGTCTTACAGCAAGCAGATGGTGCCGCAGACGTGATCTCACGGGTCCTACACTAACGGCCAGCACCATCTATAAGGAAAATGCGGTTTCATTCTTCTACTCTTGGTATCTGTGAAAAAATAGGGGACGGAAGTGTATATTAAAGTGTCGCCCTTAGCGCAGAATTTAAATATACAGCATTATACTGAAGTCACAGACGCCGGCGACATGCACGATGTGCTATGCTCAGTCCGTATGTATTCCTGCTCTATGAGTGATGACGCTGTTGCAGTGACGACGCCGGGGTACGGCAGGCAGCTGTGGCCCCTGCGGCAGCGGCAGCGGCAGCGGCAGCGGCCAGCCCGCCGTGCAGCAACGCCCCTCGCAGCGAGGAGCCGTCGCCAGCGGCAGGGGCAGGGGCAGGGCGAGAGCAGCGGCTGCGGCGCGCCGTGGACCTCCTCTGGAGGCAGACGCGCCGCCTGCGCGCCGACATCCGCCGCCTGCACTGCGATCTCAAGGTAGCCGCCTAACTCCTAACACTCCTGATCGCATAAAGTTCAACACCGAGCTCGCGTGTTTTTAATTGCAAATCAAACTATCAGTTTATGCTTTTGAATGCAGGAAATTGGTACCTGCAGCCATCTGTGAAATGGAGTTACCAGCAAAGACGCATTCTCACTATATTCAGTAGAGCGCGCTGTGTTTCCGGTCGTGAGGAGCAATTTCTGTACACACTTTTTAGTCTACCAGCACGCCTCTAAAAGTGATACAGAGGCTTCGTCCAAACAGGAATACGCTTCCCAGTCAGCGGCCGCAGCCTGTTGTGATTGTTGTGCTGCAGGAAACGGCGTTGTCCTCATCAAACAGCAGACGGGCAGGTTGTGACTTTTAACAACTGGCAGCTGTAAGAGATGTAGGAGGAAATAGAAAAATAAAATGCATTTTATAATGTATCGTTTATCTTGCCGTCTCTGGAGCACGTTTACTTTTAAGCTATGACGGTTTTAATCACGGTTCCCTGTTTTCATACGCTCCCTACCGCTCATTACCCATCGGAGTCCCGTCGGCATGACGAACAGCCTCCATTCCCGTTATCACTTTTTCTGACTGTTAAAAATTCCTAGGACGTCCGCAAAAGGTAATTTTAGAAAGATCACTGGGATGCATCCGTTCCAAGGTTCTTCCCACAATTTCCTGCTCTTGGAACCCTAAATATATGCTCCTCACCCAGTCCTTTATTCTCTTCACATAGTTTTCCAACAACTCATTGTTCTACTGAGCATTAAAGTAATCCTTCTAGATCAACTAGTATCACGCCCATGAAGATAGGTAGTTCATACCGACCGACCACGTATATTCTAGAAAGGCAAACCTGTCAAGCATGGCCTCCCTTTTGATTGTTTCAACCTACCAGTGGCCGTCAGACTTAAAATCTGATAATACTGCTCATCCCTAAAACCTAGCAGTTCGCCAGAATCTTGTAAATCGGTTCAAGGTCCTCAATAGATTTCACTGACAATCCTCTCCCTTCCCGCAAAACTCCTGGCAGCAGGACCTTAATTTCAAAAAAATGGTTCAAATGGCTCTGAGCACTATGGGACTCAACTGCTGTGGTCATAAGTCCCCTAGAACTTAGAACTACTTAAACCTAACTAACCTAAGGACAGCACACAACACCCAGCCATCACGAGGCAGAGAAAATCCCTGACCCCGCCGGGAATCGAACCCGGGAACCCGGGTGTGGGAAGCGAGAACGCTACCACACGACCCTTAATTTCATAAACATTCTCGACAACCCTATACTCCATGTTTGGATCGCATTCTCACTACCTCTTGGTTCCATAGGTAAGACCACCAAATTTATCCTACTTCGCCAATACTGATGTTTAAGTTTTGCACAGTGTTGCTTAGTTCATCTACATGTTCTTGTAGCTGTATAAGATGTATCAGGGACATATCCTGAATCCAGTTAGCATAATGGGTCACTCGTGCGGGGATCCTACTCATTTGAGAGAAAGATGGCTCAGTAACTTAAAAAAAAAGAAAAAAAGCTAACGGCACAAGCCACTTATTGCGCTTTCAATGCTGGAGCCGGCGTCACTCACCTCGGCCATGTTGAGGTTCGGGTGGGCCATGACGAGGTGGTCCGCTGTTCCTCCAGTCGGCGCTGCGCTCCAGCTCTCCCGCGCTGCTGGAAAGCCCCCACCCTCTCACCGACAGCTCGTACGCCAACTCGTTCTCTCCCAACATTTCAATGCCGGTTACCTCTCTCGTCGACATCCTAGCAATGGAACGCAAGTGGTGTCTGACAGACTAGGCAAAAGACAGAAAATTACTAAAACCCCAAAACTTTCAAACTCAAAAAAGCTTTCAAAACATTTACTACTTTCTTAACAAATCCACTGAACAAACCCCTTATCAACCCAGTAATATGCACCGCTACCAATGAGTAGCGGAACTAGGGTTTGGAGTGGTTGAGTGGCTTGTGCAAATTCCTAAAAACATTTATTTGCACTTAAAAATCCAACTGGCAATACCACCTCCAAGGCGTATGCTCTCGGTCCCCATTCACAATAAAGTCAGTCATCTAAAGAAATACAAGGTACAGTATACCACTAATTTAAACACCAGCACAGTTTTACAGAATGCAACCTCCAATTATTCTCGCTGCTCAATCTTCAGCTTTTTAGCTTGAACAACTATCTTAAAAACAATAGCTTTATATCTTCAGTTAATTTACTTTAAAAGTAGTTATTAGTCTGTGAACTGCCTTAAAAACAGACTCAAATCGTGCACTTCAAAAAATCACAGATCACGTGCTCATGTGTGCTCACTAGTATCTCCAGCACATAATACCAGTTATTAACCACCAGAGGGAAGCGTGCGGAAATATATAAAACTGACGTTAAGGGTATCCCCGATGTCCAACAATGCAATAAACAATTTACTGAAACCTCCTCTCTGTTGATCAGCAGTGAATAACACACGGTTGACTAAATCTTATGCCCAGTGGCATTCAGCAATTTAAACTATTCCATAAATACTATGAAGGCTGGCTCACTGAGAATTAAGGGAAATTATACAAATCCCAGATCGCTAACTGACATCGAAATAACCGTCTTTACAAGCAAATCAACATCGAAATAAGAGCATGGGGTTCCAAGACAAAAGGTTTCTCGTCGAAGAAAGCCATCCTTCCACAAACTGAAGCCGATCGGTAACGACCTGAAACACTGATTGTCTGCCCATCCCAGCAGAGACCCGCAGCGCCCCCAGTCTCTGTGGCACGCCGAGAAGGTAGAGGCAGCTGCACAGCACGCGCCGAGGCCAGCAGCGAGAACGTCGTGGCGGAGTAGTACCGTCACACGATAAATAACATCTTCTGCCAAACATATTTCCACAGATTCCTGAATAACTGAATCCCAGAAGGACCTCGTCGGGGCCAAGATTTCCGTGGAAGACTAACGGCTACAATGCCCGGCTACCGCTGATTTACTGGGTTGCGAAAGGCAAGTGTGGCGATCACGGTCAACGCACCTTTCACGTGCTGTGCACGTGTGTGACCAACGTAGGCTTTCCCATACTGGCAACGTATTCTGTAGGTTCCAGCCATGAGCATTCCCTTGATCGTCCTTTATGGAACCGAGAAAGCACAACTCCTTGTACGTCACCTGACGATTACTTAGGATTCTGCCTAATTTCGACGTAAAGTTGCTGACAGAAGCGAGAAACACTATAGTCTTGAACAGCTAATCCTCCTCTTCATCTTGTGGGTGGTCATGTTTCTTCCTCCTTAAAGCTGTGTTGATGGATGCGGAGACTATCCATTACCTCTGAACACAGATTGCAGGTGTTCCAACTTCTTTGCAAGGTTGTCACTATCACACGTATGTGCCCCGTGCACCGACTTTCCAAGTATCCCCATAGTTTATGAAGAGTGGTGACAACTAGTCACCTGCAAATACAGATCTGTATGTGTGCGCCAGTGAACCACCTGCGAGTGACTAAGACGGCTAGAAACGGCCGACACCACGCTTCTCCATTGCCATTGAAATTGGACATTCTCATTTAGTGAATACAGATACTTCAAAAATCCTGACAGTTCTTCTTCATCGTGGGGCAACACTACAAGAATATCGTCAACGTTTCAGCGGAAGATATTAGGTTGAAGTTGTCCTGAATGAAGTACTCTCTCCTCACAGCCTTCCATGAAAAAGTTTGCTACCAGAGAGGACAGAAGACTACCCACGGAAACACCGTCAATTTGCTCAATATATTCACTGCTGAATAAAAAGCAGGATGAGGAAAGGGGGTGATAAAATAGCGTTGTTATATCGTCTTTGAACGTACTGCCGATGAGTGACAATGAATCCATGAGACGGATCCTAGTGAAGAATCAGATGACATTGAAGCTTGATAAGTCCGACTCATTGGGTTGTAGTCACCACAGTTGCGAATATGATGCATGCATTTCTCCACAAAAGATCTTAGTAAAGAAACTAGATCTGTAGCTAGGTTATATGTTGGAGTGCTGATATTGCTCACAAAAGGACCTAATGATACACGTTCTTTGAGAATTTTTTGA